>NC_072731.1:108510938-108690152 GCF_026930045.1 Uloborus diversus
CCACCTGCTGTTTTCACAAGAACTCTACCTTCCCCCTTGTACAAGGTAGAAGGGTGTCAAATTCAAGTTTAATGCTTTGATATGAGATTTTACGACATTATGTTCAGAGAGCAAGGCTGGTGAATTTTCTTTTCTTTCATTGGGGAAAGTAGCAATGCTTATTAAAAAAAGGATTAGTTCTGAAAAATGAAGAAACGTAAGGAAGAAAATACAAGACTGCTGTTTGAACGAATACCAACTCCTTTAGATGAAAATAAAAGTAAATGTGACTTGATTAAAAGTTACAGCTGTTCTCTAAATGCAAGTCAAAGTTTATCGCGACGCTCCCCCTTGCAAAAGAAAAAGAGGTAAAAAGAACGTTCTAAATAATGATGGTGCTGTGAGTCTTGATGCAGCAAAGTTGAGTGATACAAAAGCAGCTGTTGTATTGAAAACAACGCTTAAAAGCTTAGGTTGTGATCCATCGAAATACAACTTAAACAAATCCTCCATTCGGCGTTTTAGATTGAAAAGCAGAAAGAACGCTGCCCAATATTTAAAAAGTAAATTCTCACTTGATGTTCCTTTAATCGTTCATATTGATTGAAAACTTAAAAGACATTGCAGTCACTGAAACTGTTGACCAAATATCAGTCATTGTTTCAGGAAAAGCTATTGAGCAATTACTTTCGGTACCAAAACTCCAATCGAGAACAGGAGAAGCATTAGCTTCGGTTATTTGCAAGACCCTAGAATCCTGGGAAATCAGTGACCAACTCAAATGCCTGTGTTTTGATACAACTTCGACAAACACCGGATCACGAAACCCTTAGAAGCCTAAAAAATTATGAAAGAACTAATTATGAGGATTCAAAGTGCGCAAAATGAACAAGTTTGTTCGCCATTTGTAATATCTATCAGAGAAGCTCGTCGCTGTTTTTTTTTTTTTTTTTTTTTTTTTTTTTTTTTTTTGTCGATTGTGTTTCTCAAGAAATGAAAGGGAAGATGGTGGACGCTTTAAAAAGAAAATTAGATGATAAACCTTTAAAGAGAGCCAGAAGAGATTCAGATGCAGTCCTTAAAAAGGGGTTTGAATGATTTTACATCCTACAACACAAAGTGTTTTTTTTTTTTTTTTTTTTAAATTTTGAGTATATCCTACAATCAAGGAAAAGTTGTAAATTAAAAGTTGTAAATAATGTATCGGAACGTGGAATTGCATTAATGGAAGAATAGAATAAACTTCTTACAACAGACGAAGAACAAAAGCAGTACTTGTTGCTGTTAGTAAAACAGTTCAAAAGCAAATATCCGGACTCTAAAAGCACCTTATTGTCTTAACATGTCATATACTGTGATTTCGTTTTTTTTATGTGAATTGAAAGAGATTTTTAAAAATCTTAATAGATGTTTTTGATTATAAATTATAAGAAATGTTTAATAAATGCTGTTTTTTTAAACTGAAAATACGAAATATCGAAATTTTTTTCTAAAAATTTAAAATTTTTAGCTGCGGTAGCGACCCATAAATATTGTCTTAAAAACCTCAAAACATTACAGAAATATTCTTTTTTATATACTTGATTAAAACTAGGGGGTGGGCCGTTGAAAATTCACAATTTTATTTTTCAACATGGAATAGGGTTATACGACCCCCGTCGATAGCTCCATAGTTCAATTAATTACTCTTACTCAAAAAAACACAACACATCTCATAGTGGACTGTATTCTCACTTTATTAAAACTCAACTCCTCTCATATAACACATGCACTTTCACTCCCGTGCTGGCGACAGCAGCGCCACTCTTTATAATACGCATTGGCGTAGGCGTTTCACTCAACATACCGCCCGCCTTGATAAATTTTTAAAAAATTATCGATAAACAGTCCAATATTCACTATCCACAAATACTTAATTACACTCTACAACACAATATACTCAATATACTCTACACACTATATGCTCTCAATTATGCACAATCAATAAACAATAAAATAAAAAAAATCAATCAACAGGTAGTTTAGCGCACAACGGTAAAGAAATATTTGAAGAAAGATCGTTTCATATTTATTTCGAGATTCTTTAATCACACTCAGCCTTTTTATAAATTCACCTAAATTTAGCTAATATTCAATTTGCGAAATCAGAACGAATAGAAAAGGAATTTATTTATTAAATAAAGAATGTACAATGTTGAATTAAATTTTAACCGAGAACATATGTGTCCTTTAAATGCTTTTAATTAGTTTAGAGCAGAATCTGTGATGAACTTTCAACTTATGAGTTAAGTTTAAAGTTGTTATTTAAAAATACTTTTCAATACGATGCTAATTGAAAGATTCCAGTTTATAAGGAAAAAGCGGCAATTTCAAGTTTTTAGTTTCCGCAACAATACAGTTTTGAAATTCTAACGGTGAACTACTTTTAGATTCATTTGATTGTGCTAGTAAAACGTGTTAATTTTTGCTAAACTTTACTAATAATAAAGCTGAAAGTTTGGCATTATATATGTCCAGATCGTTATTCCGATTTTTATGAAAATTTTCACAAAATTATGTTGTGGCATGGGGGGGGGGTACATCTAGAAGCAATTTTTTCAAAAATTCGATTTTTTTATTTTCTATTCCAATTTTAAACTTATTTTTCATTATAAATTTGATAATATAAGTAAAAAAAATTCTAGCACATTTTTAAGTTTTAAGTCATTTGAAAACTTGGAAGTGCTTGCATAAGTTTGTTTGAAGTTTCGAGGAGAATTAGAAGAACTGTCAGAATCGTTGTAAGAAAACCTCAATCCAAGGCTTACATTAAAGCAAGCCAAATGATTGCAAATGATTAAGCTCGAAAATAAAATCATAAATTAAAGATGATTGGAATTGTTTTTGTAACAGAAATTAACGTTTGTTTGCTACTATGGTTACCACTTTTACTCCCTTTGATTGTTTCTTTGCTTTTTTTCCCTAAACATTTTTAAAAACATACTTAGTTTTGCGATCCGAGCCTTTTTCTTTTATTGAAAAGAATTTAAATTGAAATATTTTAACTCTTAAAACAAAGTTGTCTGCTCTTATTTTCTTAGTTTTTGTAGAATGGGGTTGTTTCCTTCAGTCAAAAGTAGTACTTTTAGTCACTGAAATTGATGAAATGAGCAAAAAAAAAAGAACATGGACCCAGAAAATTCTTTCATTTTCACAACAGTTATTTTATAATTAATGTTTTTAAATGTCCGATTTTTCAAACAAGGCGTGCTCTAGAGGACGTCACAAATGATGCTTTGATGCTTTTTGGCGCATCTTTGTACCGCGTTTCCACGTTATGATAATCAAGAAGCGAATCAAATATTTTGCAATGTGAATGGCAACACAATATTTCTAAGGGTTTTGCTGGCTTTGTTAAGCTACAAAACTTCATTTTTCTGTAATCAACATTTTTTTTTCATTTGACTTGATTTTATATTTAATGAATAATAATTAAACTATAACTAAAATTTAAAAAATCTTTAGTTTGTTACGATATTGCTTTATTACTACTAATTCTGCTTTAAAATATTAAAATTTCCTTTTCTTTACTAATAATAAAGCTGAAAGTCTCTCTGTCCGGATCTCTCTCTGTCTGTCAGGATCTCTGTGACGCGCATAGCGCCTAGACCGTTCGGCCGATTTTCATGAAATTTGGCACAATGTTAGTTTGTAGCATGAGGGTGTGTACCTCGAAGCGATTTTTCGAAAATTCGATTCCATTCTTTTTCCATTCCAATTTTATGAACAAAATTATCATAAGATGGACGAATAAATTATGAAATTATCATAACGTGGAACCGTAACATGGGCACAAGCCAATTGGCGAGATACGAAATTATCATAACGTGGAACCGTAACATGGGTACAAGCCAATGTGCGAGAAAATTCACCACACATTATTTGTAAATATACAGGCGAACCAAAAGACCTTTTAATTTTTCTATTACGGGCAAAGCCGTGCGGGTACCACTAGTAAATAATAAACTCATTTTTAATTTAAAGTAATTCCTGTTAGAAATGTTCACTTTTTCTTTCGTTTAAAGTCTATGCAGTTTTCCGTTTGATTTTTTATTTATTATTAGTAACGAAAGTAATTATATGAAATGTTGCATATACTTATAACCGAACTGTTAGAACGAACTTTAATTCAATGAACAAAACGTTTTTTGAAGTTAACAATTCATTAAATTTCACTAATTTTGGCCCAATGTAGGTAAAATTTCAACTTACATTGGGTGCAAAATCACGGAAGTAATGGAACAGAAGTGACAGTCTAAATGGGAGAGCAATTGACGACAACTTAGAAATATATTCGTTTGTGAAGCCAAAAACTATGCGCCCGCTAATTCGATGATTAGCGTACTACGTACATCAGCACATGCAACCATGTTTTTGATTTCTGTGACAAACAGCTGTTGTTTAACAGCGACGAATCAACAGGTAGCTGTGTTACTTAGTTTTTAAATATGTCAAAAATATGAAGAGAATAAAAAAATTACTGAAGGCAGTATATAATACTTAGTCAGTAATTATAAACTGGCTAACCGAAACACTTTTAAATTTTCTTTTACGGGCAAGCCGTGCGAGTACTGTTAATGTAAACATAAATTATTTCTTGCGTAGCATATTGTATTTACTTACAATGAACTATACTTTACCGAGGAAACAGATTTAAGAGAAAAGCAAACTTCATTTGCTTCAAAACATAATTTTAAAATGTACCATGATAAAATATTGCGATCACCAAAAGCGTGTGTTTAAATAAACTCTTGTGCATAAAGCAGAAAATTGTGTTCAAAAGTAATTCTTTTGGAAATGTAAATGGAATTTGCAAATTCACAAAAGATTTTCAATATAGACTAAGCGAAAATGACAGACGCCGAGATCGAGAGTGGCGAAATTGAAATATTTTCAAAAAATCTCTGGGTTTTGAAAAACATTGAGTTTGAAATCTGAAATTTGAGAGGAAACGTTTGCAAATCAAGTAGCTGATTTTAGAAATAATTTATTTATTTACTTTTTTTTCAATTTAAAACGATTACAAAACATTTGAGATTGAAAAAAAAATAAAAAAAAGTCGTGTTTTTTTTTTTTTTTTTTTTTTTAATTAAATGTAGAATACCGGTGAAAAACCAGGTGTTCAACCTGTGGGAAAAATGAAGAAATGCGAGGTGTGAATAAAAGGTAAGGTCAATGTTTTTCATTTGGAAAGGGTAATTATTTTCGATAGAATATGTATAAACGAACCGTCCTTGTCAGACATTACATGTATCTCAACGGAGAACGGAAAGGAACGTTTTCATTTTAAAATCCACAACGATGCACATTGCTAGCACTTACTTTGGGAGTTAAGCATTTCGCTTAATCGGTACAGGAAAAATAATATTGTTTTTGTAGTTTTAATCAAAGTGATGCTGACCTCAGGCTTGACCAAAAATGGCCAAGTATTGCTTGAGTAAGAAGTAAAGTTTGTCTTAGCAAGTACTTCGTAATAAAATCTTAAGTTTAGATGATTTACGCAGTTTCACTACTAGCTATGTTTCTCCACTTTTGATATCGTTCGATGTAGCATGTCCGTTATTCCAAATTTATTTATAAAACATTTATAGTTGAATTATAGGTAGGGGAAAAGGGAGCAAATGTGGATCGTTTGTTTTTTCATTTCTTAATTTCTTAGAAACAATTAGCAATTTCTCAAAGAAAAATGGTCCCCATGATTGAATAGTCTTTTCTTTGTGCCATGACATTTTTTTTTTTTCAGATTTTTTTAAAAAATATTTCATTACTTTATGGGAATTTTTAAAAATGTCTTCAATGGGCACATATGAACAAGCTTGGGGCACATGTGAGCACGATTGAAAAATGCAAGACAGGAATCATATTTCAACGAAAAATTCGATATAATGAAACATATACGTACATACCAATTACATTTAAAGGTTTATAACCTATACTGTGTCAGTTTGAATTGCACAGTAACTGTCATTAACAAAATATTTTTCCCCAATTATATAACTGTCCTCACTGTCAATTTGTAAAGTTTTATAGCATGTTCTAATCACTGGATCGACAAAAAAAATCTTATAAGACTAAACAATACAATGAAAGTTTTATATTGAAAACTTTATTCTTGTTATATTGCCGCGCCAACGTTAATCAGTGTGGCTCGGTTGGCAGCGCGCGGGGCTTCGAACAGGTAGGAGCCAGGATCTGGTCCCGGCTGTGACATTCCAGTGTTTGGACTTTTAAATTGCTTTTATTTACACCGTGTTCAAAATGTGCTGTAAGTTTCTTTCACTTTCCAACAGAATGTTCTAGAATGTTCTACGTTCATATAAAAGCGGAAACCTCACGAGTTGTGGGCAGTTCTCTAGTTCTTCCATGCTGCGAGTTGCGGCAAGCTAATAAAATATCTAGTTTAGTTAAACGTTCTCTGTGATTATTTAAATCATCGTGACAATATAGTGCGTTTAAGATTCATACAGAATATGATGATGAATGTAAGCTTCAGTTTTTACTTAAAGGAAAGTATTTTGTCTTTACTTTCCTTGCAAATACTATATACCACTAATTTTTTGGCCAGTTAGTTAGTAATTAAAGAATTTAAAAAAATAAAAATTAATAAATAATTAATTAATAATTATGTAATAATAATTAACAATAAATTTACAAACTGATTGCATCAAGCTATGAATTATAAATCTTAACATACCTTTTAACACTTATAATAAGCCTACACTAATATTTATATTGCGGAGAGGATATGGGAATTGTTCACATGTGCACCTAAACCTGTTGTGTTCACAAGTATTCTGTTAACCATCTTAGAACTAATTTTAAAAAAAATAATGAATTTTTAATTTAATTATAAAATTTGACCATTATTATAAATTCACGTGAATGTTCCTATAATGGTTTGGAATGGTTAAATTTAGCTTATTAATTCGTTAAAAATATGTTTTTACACGAAGAAGACAGTGATAAAAGTACATCAGCATCTGCTAAAACAATGAAGTGGTCACCATACAGGAACATAAACTGGCTCCTTGTTCTGAAAGTTTGGTTAAGAAGTAGGTCTGGCCATTACTAGAGATTTTTTAAAGATTTTTTGCTTGACGGTATCTTAGTAAAACATACCATGTTCACATATACCCCGTGTTCGCAAGTGCCCCCTTTTCCCCTACTTTTTAGTTCCACTGATTCCACGTCAAGATAAAAATGTGTTATTTAGTTTAAGATACATTCTATTATTGTATACTGATGGAGATAGCAATTAAGTATTTAATTTAATTCGGAATCATTTTTTTTTCTAATTAAATTCAACTGTTATAAATAAGTGTTTTAAATGGGCTCTACATTACAGAAAGGAATGCTTTCATACATGAAAGGATTCCATGTATCTACCTTAAAGCAAAACACCCACTCGGCGCAACACCCACTTTCTACTTCTGAAAAGCATGTACGATGAAGAAAACAGGTTCATACGTATTTATTGAAATTCTTAATCAAATACTATAAAATCGGAGAAAGGGTAAGCCCAAGCAATTATATATAAGGAGTTTTACTATTCTAAAAACTTTTGAAGCATTCATTTTTGGTAAATAAATTTACAAAACTGAAGTTTATCCGGAGCTAGAGGACGCTACGCAACAGAAAATAATTATTTGTCTGCATCCTGTTTTTAGATAGTCAATTCTTACTAATTTCCGGTCGAAAAAAAAACGAATATGTAGGGTAACGGCACCAGTAACAGACATGCTTAAGACATCGCTCTCAGGTTAAATCAAATTTTCTGAGCCTTTAATGTGTTCATACCTTTCTAAATTATTTTTTCTCTCGTGCAACAATGTCTCATCTAGCGTTTCGTTGCTTCTGGATGCTTTGAATTACTTAACTCTATTTTTATTTGCTCAATGTCGAAAAACGGTCCCAGCCCCAGTAACAAACACGAAAAATTCTGTAACAGACACCCAGCAACAGATAGGAAGAAAAAATGATGAGCAATAGACAGAATTCTCCTTTTCTCTTCAAAATGTACAAAAGTTATTTATTTTTAGATCTAAAACCTTATTAAATTCACGTGAACATGAAACACCGGCAGACCTCGTGGTGGCTGTTCATAAACTTCCACAAATGCCTTGTAAATACCAACTGGCTCATAAAATTCACTCTGTTAACACCAGATGGTTGCACCATATTAATGGGTCGCAGGAACATCAGTTTTACCCGCCAAAAATTCTTATTATTTAAATCCAAACTTACGACTGTCTTACTGAACCCATGTCTGTTACTGGTGCAGTTGCTCTAAATGAATTTTTAGTAGCTCATGTTTTTTAAGAAATCCAAAAGTCCACAGCAGAATGATGCACATCAACAACAATGTTTATTTTTCAAAAACCAGAGGTTGCGTTTTATTTAGATTTCTCCTTCTACGTCAAAGAAGTATCATATCTTGTACAGCAATATTTGGTGAGCATTAACTCAGCTCAATGGCCCTGATATCTGTGATCCAATGCAGAAATATCTTGGTTAAACCTTTCTCCATGCTCATCGCTCACAGTTCCTTAGTTTTTAGGCAAAATACCTAGGAGTATGTGGTGGAATGGAGTTTTGGAGACGTATATTGCATCAATCGTCAGCAACTTCTGTACATGTTATTTGACCAACTGATTTTAGTTCTCAATTTCCCTGCTGCTTACAATTACATGTAACACACTCTAAAAGGCTTCCACACAATGTGCTTTTATCTTCCCTTCCAAAGATTTTTTCAAAGTTTTTATCAGTGACCTTCATAATTCTTATTTGAAGAGTCGTTGAAAATTCCCTCCTTAACCTTAGCTTCAATTTATCTTCAAAATTTTCCATCATTTCTAATGTACAATGTGTGTGTGTCTGTGTGTTTTAACATAAACATTTGAAAATACAAAAATATATATATTTTAAAACGGAAGCTATTAGTGAATTCTTTTTACTCAAGTTAAGCGTTATATTGCAGTAAATTTTGACTATTGTGGGCTTCAAAATCCATGTAATATAAAGATGTTGAAGGAAAACAAACGAAAAGAAACATTTATTTCAAGAACGTTCCACAAGAATCAAGAATTCTTAACGCAAGCTCTTTCAAAAGTATAACAGTTCCAAAGTACTTAAGAAGTTTCTTGAAAAAAATAAAATTGATATGTACGAGGGTCAGAAGGGGACAACATTTCGCTCCCTGGATCTGTAAAAGTAATATATTTACAGATAATTCAGCGTGGTGGTTGTGCGTTTATATGTCTGAGTGTTTAAGTTAACTTGCAATTTAAATTTAGAAACATTGCCCCCCTCCCCTCCGGAAACATTCGAAATAACGAACGTAAAACAAAGATTTTTTATGCAGTTTATTTACTATTACAGTCACAGGATCATCACAGCTTTTCGTGCACACTTTTCAGCCTACTTTCCCAGTAAAAGTCAGAAAAAGAAGAAAAAAGCATGAAAGAAGGCGTAATACATCTTAAAAATATCGAGAAAAAAAAGTCAAAAATAAATAAAATATTTAAATAAATATCGAAAAATAATAATTGGAAAGTAGGGTATTGAGATGAGGGAAAATGTCTGTCGGTCTGTCTGTCTGCCCCCCCCCCTAATAACTTTTGAATGAATAGTCCGATTCAAACAAACTTTTTTTTTGTTTGAAAGATCTCGGCGAGGACACCTCATTCCCGTACTTGTCTTTTTGGTTTGAACTATTTTTTGTTAAATTTTGAACAGTTCAAAAGAACTTAACATCAGCGCCTACGGGGAAATTCAAGGTAATTCCGAACCGTGAGGCGAATTTGCTTCAAACAAACTTTGTAGGAAAAAGCTTTTGATGAAAAACTCGTATATAAAATATCTTTTTGATTTGAACAATTTTCCATTCAATTTTGAACATTTCAAATCCCTTAACATTAGCGCCTACGGGGAAACTGAGAGTCAATGTAGATTCCGTACTTAAAGGCGGATTTACTTCAAACTAATTTTGTTGGAAATAGCTTTTGACGCCAAACTCCGTTTCTGACTCCGAGAAATTAGGGGCACCTGAATCCGACTCCGACTCCTGTGCCCGACAATTAATTGGACTCCGACTCCCCGACTTCGACTCTGACTTCGTAGCTTTGGCAAAACTTTATACACGGAGGACAAATGACTGACTCCGATTCTTGGATATTCGACTCCGACTCCTTTATCTCAAAATGAGATTGACTCCGACTCCGCAACTATGGTTTTAACTGTAAAATACTTATTGTTGATATGACTTGTTTTTATTTTCACGCTTAAGTTTTAATTTAGGTATTCAGTTTTCGGCGAATAAACTCGAAGTCATTTATGTTTTTACATAAAGATATGCGCGGACGTTTTTTTTTTTTTTTCTTTACAATGAAAAGTATTTCTTTAAGTTGACATTTTAATGTTTTTATTTATTTTGGTAAGTGCATTAATTCATTTAAAAAATTATTTTTGGCAACAGAGGAAAAAGAAACGATTTTTTTTTTGGTATGATATATTTATTTTAATGAGCTTATTAATTTTAATGATTTTTTTTTTTGTTTTGAAAGCAGTTAAAGAATATTTTAATGGAAAAAAGTGTATTAGCTGCTTTGTTTAAAAGGTGCTGCTATTTTATTTGTGGTTTTTTTTTTTTTTTTTTTTTTTTTTTAGATGAGTGAGGATCATTTTATTCCTAGAAATCAGCTTAAGATGTTAAAAAATATGTTTAAAACAATTTTGCGATTTTAACTGTTTTTGAGAAAATTGATCGGGTACTAGAAAGTAGAATGGGTATACGGTAAAGTAGACTCGTTTAGTTCTAGGTGGAACTTCTTGTTGGAAATCCGAAATATAGACTTAGATCAAGGGGCAGATCCAGAAATAATTTTTGAAGGAGGCCCAAGAAATTGAAAAGCCTCCACCTCCCCCAGCACTGCAATTTTTCATAGCGCTTTTCTAGGCACATATTTCCACATTTCTTTTAAAATGTCAAATACTGATTCCATCAAAGAAGAATTAAGTGACGAATGGCGGTATTACGTTCCTTTGATTTCCAAACCAGTAAGTTAAATTGCCGTTCTGATCTCCGACTCCAGTATTACTTCTTTAGCAAACACAAATGCTTTTATTCTAATAAGATTTGTGTCTTTTGTCGTTGAAAAACTGTAAAACATTCTTTCATGTTAGAGAATTGAATGAAAAAAATAATTTTTCACGCCTGCCACCGGGTTAATATGAGTAACAAACAAGCTGACGTGTGCATCCAGTGACTTCCTTTGACTCCGATTAAATGTCATTTCCCCGTTACTGGCAATTTTAATGTGATTCAGTAGTTTACTCTCAAAATATCACCAACAGTGGCCAAATTAAAATAAGATTTTTTTAAAAAAATCGACAAATTTGTCGCCAAGTTGGCGACAAAACTTGGTGGCCAAAAGACACTTGGTTGCCAAGTGCCCGACAAATTATAACACCACTTGAATTTACATAGAAATTAACAATGATTCCCCGCAAAAAGGGGCAAAAAACTCCTTTAGAAACACTCGAATGCAACTAAAAGGGGAAGTGCACAACTAGACCCCACTAGGAGTCTACGTTCCAAATTTCAACTTTCTAAGACATACCGTTCTTGAGTTATGCGACATACATACTCACATACGTATATACGCACATACATACATACGTACATACAGACGTCACGAGAAAACTCGTTGTAATTATCTCGGGAATCGTAAAAATGGATATTTCGCGTGTCTATGCGTTCTTAGGCACTTATCTACGTGTGGTCGATTCGGTAAAAAAAACTCAATATTTATACTGGTGTGAGTAAAATGGAAATTAAGGTCGATTTTTGAGTGAAAATTTTTTCGCGAATACAATACTTCCTTTTTTGTAAAAGGAAGTAAAAAAAGAAATAGTTACATCAACTTTTCCTTTTAGGGGGCCCGGACCTCCTGCCCCCCCCCCTAAAATCTGCTATTGCCAGGGCCGTCGCCAGGTACATTCGTTTGTGGGGGTGTTGAAACTGATTTTGCCGACTGACTCCTAACATTTTGCCGACCCGACAGATACTTATGTACACACATTATATGTATATATATATATATATATATTCAGGGCCTCTGACAAGATTTCGTTTCATATTGTAGTCTGAAACATGCAATTGTAGGCAAGCTTCAGTGCTTCAATGATACTAAGGGGATGCATTAATTTCGATTAAAGTCAAGATAGACTGCTGCGCTCCGGACAATTTCCGAAATTAGCATACCAAAAACATAATTTTTGGCTCTGGTTAAGAAGCAAGAGGATTGCGGATTCATTCTCATCTTTTTCGATGGAGTCAATAGGGCGTTTTTTTCTAGAAAAGGTGGTTTTCGGGAGTTCTTCCATAGAAATTTTTAAAAACAAAGATTTTATGCCATCTTTATTGACGCGAAGGAAAGGGATAGGGGGTTCGGGGGCCTTCCCCCGAAGGTTTTTCGAAATTAAAGTTTTAAAAACACAGTTTTAGGCTATTTAAGGATACTTGAGGGGAGAAGGTAGGCAGTGACGGATCTACATTTTCTTCCGAGGCGGGGCAAATATCGAAACTGCCGCCCCTATCCATCTTTCAAGTTTTAAAATTGAGTTTCAACGAAAAAAACATAAAAATAGTGTGAATTTGCCACCTCCTAGAAGTCGTCGAACTTGGCAACGCCCGTCTTTTCCTCCCCTTAAATCCGACACTGAGGGTAGGTATTTATAGATGTCCAGTGGACAGTGGCAGATTAGCTGGAGAAAATGGATATGAGGAATTTTGGAGGAGACATTCTGAGGAACTTTGAAAAAAAAGAAAAAGAAAACGTATTTTATCCATATGAAATTTAGCACATAAGAACATTTTCTACTCAAAAAGTGTTGTAATATAATGGTGAATTAATCATGTTGTATGTAATTTTTTTTTGGGGGGGGGGGGGGGGGAGGGGGGACCCTTATAGTAATCAGTTTCCTCTGTTTGAAACATATTTTCTTTATTTTTGTACGGGTGTGCCCTAGGAAGCTATCATGTTTATTTACTAACCTTTTTTTGTTTAAATTGAAACTTGTTATGTAATTCTATAACTTCTCTGGCCATTCTTTTTCTCTATTGGTTAAAAAAAATGTTTGAACGTATTTCAGATCTCTTTGGTTTGGGAAATGGTACTTTTAATGCTGTACAAGTTTGAATGTCCCTAAATAATATTTTAAGATTGCCTTTTCTTCTGAAATTTTACAGGAAAAAAAAAAAAAACATTCATTTGTCCCCCCCCCCTTCTTTTTCTTTTCTTTTTTGAAACTTTTCACACCGATTTTTTCATCCCAGCTACTTACTTCGAACTCATATTTTTCAATATTTAACGGAAGATATATATATATATATATTTATATAAATGGGGAAAGATTAAAATAATGCTTTGAAAGTATTAGTTAAAATAATCATACCTTTTCTGCCGCATTTCAGTAAGCGTTTTTTTTTTCCTCAAATTCAAGTAAAATGCTTTTTCAGATTTTTCCTTACTTGCCGCAATGAGAATTATTGTTCATTCACATGCGAATGAAGTTCAAAACTTTAACTAGTCTTTTTTTTTTTTTTTTTTGAATTCATAATGAATAAAATAATTATGCAGGATAGTCACTCAAGTCTTCTGCCAAACTCTGGAGCCGCAGCCGGACAAACTCAATACACTTGTATCTCTTCTAGGCTCCAACGCTAATAACCTTCTTTTTCCTTCTTCAGGCAGAAAGTTCACACAGCAGGGGCCGGACAGACCGTCCTAAGCACACAACAACAGTTGATCTAACTCTTCTCTAATTTTCCCTCGAAGTTCTAGTTCCAGATTCCAGAGAAAGGTTTTTAACAGAAAAGACCCCTGAAGGTCTGACTTTTCTAATGTCACCCCTACACGCGATTACGCCTCGCCGTCTCCACGACGGCATTTCTGAGTGTTACAATTGGCGGACAAATGTCTTGCTTTAGTTACACAATAAACTTGTGTGGTCGACAAATAGGCATAACCCCTGCGAGTAGAATACTATTTTGGTTTTTGCCCGTCAGCCTAGAAAAAGGGGAAATGGTGCTGAATGTGTATTCAGATTTAGAAGTTCGTTTCAAAGTCACTTAAAATACATACCAATGGAACTTTGTGCTGTAATAAAATCTTTCTCTCTATTTTAATTTTTTTATCATTTCGGCACCCTATGTATTTCTCCACTTTGCTGTGAATTTTTTATTGATGATTCAATTTTATAAATGCGTCCACTGTGCACTGTCCAAAGCTATCATGTTTATTAATGTAGTTGTGTTTTTAAACTAAGACTTTCCGTGGGTTTCCATATAGTTTATTGAATAACTATTTTGAAAAAAAATATTTGAATCTTACAGGTAATCTTCGTGTGTGATACAGCTTCCCAGATATTTCTAAATAATATTTTAAGATTGAATTTTCTTTTTAAAATTTACAGTATAAACACTCATTAGAACTCATGCTTTGCATTGTAAGTTTCTTAAAATGAGAAAATGTAAAGATGTGCACACTTTCATTTAACTTTTATCAAAGATATAGTGAACTTAGAATTCATTCTAAAAGTAAAAATTGCTGATTGTAGCTGAAATTGCCGACTGTATACAGGAAGGCGACACCCATTGGGAGGTCCCAGTGGCCTCCATAAAATTCCTTATTTGGCCAGATTTGTCTGATTATTCTTCAAATTTTAAGACATTATTGTGTGCATTGCATATCCGTATTTTATTGTTCGGAAAATTGAAAATTTTCCCCAAGAATTTAAGTTCGGTGTGTCCCTGAATACAGTGTCGGCAAAATAATACTTTGTTCAAGTAAATGTCGGTAAATTGAGAATACTGTGCAATTAGCAGTCGGCGAATTGATTCTGTCTTTCAGGGAGGATTTCAGATGAATAGTCGTCAGTACGCAAAATATACATGTTTTTTTTTTGTTTTTCCTTTTTCAATAAAAGGTGAAAACGTGCACATGGTCAAGCTACATACTACTTTACTCAAAGAATTAGAATACGGAATCAACTGAAAAAGCAAAAATGCCGACTCTAGTTGAATTTTCTGAGTGGACGCTTATTGTCTCGGCAAAATGAGCAGTCGCAAACTAAGCAATCGGCATAATGTGAGCAATGTAAAACTGAATGTAAACGGAGATCCCATTCATAATTTTCTCTTGCGCAAAGTATGAAAAGGTTAGATGTATTACTTTGTATGAATATGCTAACTTTTTTTTAAATTTCTGTCAATTAAAGCTTTGAAATTCCGAAACACTGAAAATGCCGACTTATGAACTGATTTTGCCGACTGGATGAAATCACTGGGAGGATGAGACACCCTCCTCACCCCCCCCCCCTATGGCGACGGTCCTGGCTATTGCTTAGATCGGATGAATGACCGAATTAAAAAAATACGTTTATTTGTATATATCTAAAAAAAATGTTTCCAAAAAATTATATTTGATTATGTAATAAAATCCTATCTATAATTAAATTCCTCTGAAATTGTTAGAAGTTGGGGGAAAACTTAAAAACAGAGCACGAAACATTGTTGTAGGAATATAAATGAGCATTAGAGCAGAAATGTTTTTTAATTGAATTTTGCCGTTAAAAGTTATTGGTAAGAGAGAGAACTAACAACTCGGTTATCTTATCCTCTAAATAGTTTTCCATTTCCTTTTTCTCTTATTATTGAATGCTCTCCTTTATTATTTTTTTTTTTTTTCGTTATCTATTTTTGCTATTAACGGTATTTTTGCTGAATATGAGATCAGCTTTCACGCTGAAAATTGTTTCTTTATCCTCTATTTTATTTTCTTACGTGCACGAGGATTTGTGTTAAAACTCCAAATAGTGTATTCCTGTGGCGCCATCTCTTGAATTTTTTGAAAACTTAATCTATACTTCTCTGGAAATTTTTAACCATCTGTCATGATTAAACAGTTCCGCCGAGAGCCAAGGCGTGCCCTTATCAGTTTGGTTACCGAGCTGTTCACCCTGTACAAAACTTCTAAAATTAACTAGCTGCGTCGCCCGACTTTGCACGGTTTACCTCGAAAATAAAAGCTACGTCAAGTGACGCGTGTTCAACAATATCGAACAAAAAAAAAAAAATCAGTAACATTTTGTGGCGATCCGGAAAAATAACCAAAAATAAAAAATTTTAAAATCTACCGATTACAGGAGATACCTCAAAACAAAACCTAGAATTTTATTTGTTCATATTCGATAAAAAAAATGGCAACAGGCAGTTCTTTTTTCTCAATGATTTTCTTCACGCTATAAATTTCAATAAAAGCACTATTACGGAAAGTTGAGATGAAGCACTGAATAATAATTTGAATGGAGGAAAGCCTTCGAAAAATAGGAAATTACTGTCGAAATCTAAGTATCTTAATTAATTTTGGAAGAGCATAGTGTAATTGTGCAGTTTTGTATGTATTTCGTTGTTTATTTATAATCTTACTACTATTATATATGCGAAAGTTTGTCTGTATGGATGTATGGATGTTTGTTACTCTTTCACGCAAAAACTACTAAATGGATTTTGATGAAACTTTACAATAATATAGCGTATGCATCAGAATAACACAAGAGGGTAGTTTTCGTCCCATTATGGGGGGAAAAAACCCCTAAGGGGGCAATAAAACACAATTTTCGTATTAATTCTCTAATATGGGGATGAAAAAATACTTGCACATATTAACATTATATGTCCATCGAAAGCTCTGATTTTTCTGCTGAAGATGGCACCTGTTCGAAATTTCTAAGTAGAATAAAAAACGAGTAATGAGCTTCTTAGTTCCATGTTGGAAGGCTTTCCTTAACTCAATACAATATTTAGTGTATCATCTCAACTCCCTGTCGATAGCGACTATTGTTTTATTGTTGACTATCTTTGCTTTTCGTGACTGTTCAAGGTTTTTCTCAAGTCAAATCTTGAAGTAAGATTTTTGCACAAGATTGGCAAAAAATATACATGGATTTGGCTGATTATTTTCCATTTTAATGCAACTTTGAGGCAATTAATGGGTTTTTTATTTATTTGTAAAGATTGGGTCGATCAGCTGGAATCTAGCCAAACGTTTTTTGTGGAATCATTTCAATAAGGCATTTGGCATTTTTTTCAACTGTCGCTGTTTTTGAAGTTAAAGACTACGCAATACTGTTTCTCGGTTTTCACCATGTAAAGAAATATCGCCATTTCTTTAATATTTCTTTCTTTAAATTTGCTAACACGTAAAATAATTCGCCAACTAAAATAAGCAAATCTATAAACAGCGCTTCCATTTCTTTGTCTTTGCACACAATTTCAAACGATTGCCAAATTTTTACTGTTTATTGGAAACATTTCGGGTAGCATCATTTTATAATCACCAGAAGTATCTCTGTATTTGGCGATTCTATCTCTTCGATAAAAATTTGTAACACACAGCTTTACAAAGTAGGGAGGAGTAGCCTCATTTAAGGTATCCCAAAACGATTAATGCAAATTTAATAACATTTTAAATCGCAGTAAGGGATTACGGGCAGCTACACTTCTTAAAAGTTTGTACTTCAATAGCAATATAGAAAAGGTTTTACACTACGTTAAAAAAGAAGGAAAAAAGATAAATCTTTTTAAACAAGTGAAGTTTAATTTAATATTTTGGAAATTCCTCAAATTTGTATATGCTTAAATATCGTTTTTTTTTTTTTTTTTTTTTTTGTTTCTAAAAGAGTACTATTTTGTTCTTCATACTTATTGCCATTTTACTTTTATGGGTAAGGAAGAAGCTCTATTTTTAATCACGTCAAAGCGGTGTGTTTTGAGTTATTTCAATTACAGCAGAGAATGAATAAAAGTAGCGATTGTTTCTCATAATTATTGCAGACGCAGGCAACGCCGGGTATTTTTGCTACGTACAATTATCTGGTAACTAAATAAAGTTATGAAATAGAGTCTGCCCCCCTACCCCCAGTTACCGTCGAAGAAAGATTTATTTTTCGCCAGAAACGGCCAAATACATGCAAAACATTTTCTTTATAGCATCTTCTGTTCGGAATTAAAAATCATATCTTATGAATATAGATTAACCAAACATTTTACGCAGTTTCATAAACTTGGCAAGTCTCTGCAGAATGTATGGTACTGTGGTCCTTTGGCGATAAATAATGGATTAAGATTCATTATTTTACATTTTAACGTTGCTTTTAATTGCAAGAAATATAAAATGAAACTACACAAAATGACATTTTTAAAACTTATTTGATAGGCAGAGTTATAATAACGTGTTCGGGACGAGTGTTCAAAAATTTTGATGCTACAGCCATTACAAAAGTTGCATTAAAATGTAAAAATTCCGCCAAATTAATTTTGGTAAAAAGATCATTAATTACTATGAGGTATTGAAGTTAAAATTAATCCTCCAAATTAGTGAAACAACACTCTTAAATAACATTAAAACTAATATTAAAACGTAAATTAATCCACCAAATCCATTTTTTATCTGCAGTCTTACCAGGCGACTACTTTAATGCATTGGCGAATTAATTAAAACTTTTATGAAACTTTTAATTTTCTTTTTTCTTTTTTGTGTGTATTTTTAAGGGTTAATGACGCTAATTAGGATTTTGGGGAATTAATATCCCTATTATAATGGCTACAATGGAGAATAATGTTCTTTCTTTCTTTTTTTCTTTATTTTGTTTTTGTTTTTTATTCGTTTTTTATCCTATGAGACCTGTACTGATAAAGATTTGTGGAAATAATCATAACTGAGATTATCAGAGGGAAATGTTATTTGAAAACGCTGATAGAGTCCATTCTAATAGAGACTTTTGGGAATTTTTTTCTTTGCAAAATGAGAAGTTTTTTGTACTATTATCCTCATTTAAATGGGAACTTAAAAAAAAACTGTTGTGCTTACTCTGATTTTAATGGTGTTTTTACTCTGAACTTTTTCGTATTGTAATCAGGACCGTTTACGGTTTTTTTAAACAGTTGATTTCCTTCTTTTGGATATTTTAAAGGTTTGATGTTCTTACTCTAAAGGGGGATATTATTAGAATCAGGATTTGTAGTGATTGTTGACCCTATTTTGGGAAGATTTCTACGGTAAGAAGTTATACATTATACAGTAATTTAGATTGCCGGTGTAGCGCTGGATATTATGTATTTGACGGAGATCGGGATTGTAAGGGAACTGTTTCACTTTATTTAAGAATAGTTGACTTCACTCGAATTGGATTTTTGAGAATTACCCAAACTGACTTCTTTACAACTCCTGAACGTTTTCGTGATTTATTTTTTTGTGATTTTTGGGTGTCTTCTCAGTTTTGCCGACATTTCATTTACTCCCCTTCCCCTAATTTTCAGTTTTAATCATGCCTTTTGATACATTTAAGGGGGCAGGCAATTTCAAATGTCGGCGAAACTAGAGACAAACAATTTTTTGGTAACTATTTGACCTCTGCCTGTAATGACCATTAACTTGAATCAATTGAAAAAAAAAAACTACATCAACATGAGCGAAGCCGCGGGTAAAAGCTAGTAATATTATAAAGAAAGAGTACGAATTTTTGTCTGTTTATATGTTCGAGGTAATCTTCGAAACCATTGCAACTGTTTGAAAAATTCATTCACTTTATGAAAGGTGCCTTCTCACTGAGTAACATTGGCTGTAATTCGAAAAAAAATCTTGTAAATAGTTCTTTTTTTTCAATTTAGGCCCAAATTTCACGTAAATTGCCTATTATTGGCTATTAAAGGGGTGAAAATTACTTGCACACATTAATATTATATATCCTTGCAAAGGGTAGAATTTTCCTCGTTCTAAGCAATTTGTTTCAATGCTCTAACTTCATTACGATGGGAATAATTTGCGTTTTTAGCTCGAACGTTTTTGGGCTTAGCTGAAATTAAAGCGCTACTTTCTTCAATTAATCTATCAATAAAAAGTGAAGGAATTGTCTCAAAGTTTTCTTTTTGACACCATTGGAAAAAGCGACATTTATTACTCCAGTATTATCGTGACCTATGGTCGAAAAAATAATCTTCTATCGCCAAAGGGAAAAAAAGTTACAAGCCGTTAAAAATTAAAATCGAAGAAATCTCATCTCCATTAAAATTACTGATGTTTTGTTTTGCATTGCCATGGTTACGTCTTTTAGCTTCGTTATATATTAATTTCTTAAAAGTCCACAAACTTGACGTCACGGAATTATAAGCAATGGGGAAATGTTTTCACCAATTCTGCATATTCTACGATCTTGGAGGGAAGAGGTGAGCAAACACTGTTTGTTAAAGGGTCCATTAATTGCAAAGGGCTAATAAAGTCGTACCATAAGTATTGTTTTTTGGATATAGCAGTCCTCCTCTCACCGCTCTAAAACTGAATTGATACTTATAAAAATTCAGTTTAAAAAATTTTGAAAAAATAGAAAAGAAAGAAACCTAAAAATATGTTAGAATAAAAAGGCTCTTGCATGTCGGGCACTTCTGGATAAAGTTATAATTTCCCCATGCCATTATATAAGAATAATATGACTATGAAAATATTTGAAATCTGCATTTCCCGAACACTGAAAAGCGCGCTTTTTATCTGATGCACTGGGCGCTAACAAGTTCAAAAGATCCGAATAGTTATTTTTAGTCTTATGTAAACATATGTTTTATACACTAGGGTTTCATACACATCCCTTAACAGTGGGGGCTCTAGGACACGGCCTAGTTGCCAAGTCAGTAATCAGGTCAACTCATTTTTTTTTTTTTTTTTTTTTAGTTTTATCTTAGCAATATCTCGTTCTCTACTTTCTTATGCTTTAGATTCTGAGAAAAAGTTGCACTGAATGCTTAAATAAAAAATTTAGGATTTCTTTCAAGATCTGGTCATTAATGTGAATCACTGCTTGCCTTAATCTCAGTTAATTAAAATTCATTTTTCACCTAAATTAACAGCATAGTATATTGGCAACTGCTAAATCATCAAAACTATGACGTGTGGCAGATCTAGAGAAAAAGATATTCAATTTCGGGGTTGATGTCAAAGAGAGATATCCCCCTCCCTTGCCCTAAATAACGTATTATATAACATTTTTTCTCAATTCCAAAAGAAAAAAGATAATTTTAAAAAAGATAAATCATACAGCATGTTTCGAAATTAAAATAATGTGAAAAATATATTCTAAATATATTTTTATTTAAATTATCAAACACAATATAAGTATTTCTATTAGTATACATGTGCATTCCCAATAATCTCCTTCAATTTTAATAAGCTCATTGCATTTGCATTGATGTTAATTACTTTTGCAGTACTTTTCTTTCAGTTTCTTTGCGCATGTCTGAAAAAGAAAAGAATTTTACCGTTAATTTTCATTGAATTCAAACTTGTACTACCATATACATTAAACGTACAACTTTTTTAAAAATAACTATTTACTTTATACATTTCGACTTGCAGCAATGCATTATCATTAGATTATCAATGTATTTCGATATCTGGATGTGTATAAATGCAGTGTAAGACAAGTAATTGACCCATTTTAAATTAAAGTCACGTTACTTTACTTAACAGTATTTTGGTTACTATGTTTACTTGGCTTACGCTTAGCGTATATTTTCATCGAATGTAACTGAAGTTCAAAAATATTATTTGCGTATCAAAAGTTGTGTTTTTACATATTTCATTCACTCCACAGAGGAGTGGAAAGCAAATTATTTTACTTTAATATCATTGTTTTATTTTACAGTTTGGTCATTTACAGGGTAAACATGTTTTGCTTAGCTTTTTAGAAACATTTTGATTATTTTCAATGCCAGTGGCATCATGACACTAGAAGTGAGTGCCGCAGAGAAAGACAAATGGTGACGCGAAGTGTCCAAGATATCAATATTTAATAAATGCTGCGAATCGCAAACGTTTGTTAACCTCTGCACTAGACTTTGCATCTACATCGAGAAATATATCACTGACATAAATAGTAAAGATGAGCGCAACAAGTAATGACATTATAAAATGCATGAAAAACATGATTGCTTGACAATTATGTCCATAAAATAAATCTATCGCCTGTTTTTTGGAGGTTTATCAATAAATGTTTTATTGCTGTTTGCGGAAAAGTAAAATGATTAGGATTTCTTTCAGAGACGCATGGTGAACAGTATAATGTTCTTGAATGCAGGAACAGAATCCTCATATATATAATAGCCAATGATCGAGTGACGCTCCTGTCGTCATCAACAATGAAACTCGCGCCACGGTATGATAATTTGATAATATGTTTTGGTATTGTTTAAAACGCTGGGAAAGGGTTTGCTGAAACAAGGCTGAACTGGAACCGGTAACTTAACTGTTTTACTTGTAAGACTGTGTCATTTCATTAGAATGAAGAAACGAAAAAGTGGTCAACAATGAAGGAACGCTATCTTCTATAGTTTAGGGTTAATCCACTGGAGTTGGGATTTGAATTTCAACTATCAAAGTATCACCAACCAGGCAATTGCTTCGTTCAAATGCCGAAAGATTTTTCACCCGTCAAATCTTCATGGGTGATTTTCTAGTTTTACGAATAACACTGGCCAAGAAATAAGCCACCTTTCTAAAGGGAAACAAAAGTGGAACATTTATACACGTCTGCCTAAGTCAAACAACTACACCATTTACAGAAAGCCTAAATTTTCAGCGCGAAGAGCTGCTAAACTATAAGCAAGGAAATAAACTTAACATACATGTTAGGTGTTAGCGAGTTATTCTAATAACTCCATGCGCTTTTACTTCTTTATCTTTACTAATAATAAAGCTGAATGTCTGGATCTCGGTCTGTCTGGATGTCTGGATCTCTGTGACGCCCATAGCGCCTAGACCGTTCTGCCGATTTTCATGAAATTTGGCACAAAGTTAGTTTGTAGCATGGGGGTGTGGACCGCAAAAGAGATTTTTCAAAAATTCGAGATTGTTCTTTTTCTATTCCAATTTTAAGAAAATTTTACCTAGCAAATTATCACAACGTGGAAGAGTAAATTACGAAATTATCATAACGTGGAAATGTAACAATGGCGAGCAAATGAACATAGCAAATTAGCGAGAAATTCGTCATCCGTTATTTATAAATATACAGGCGAACCAAATGACCTTTTAGTTTTCAACTACAGGCAAATCCGTGCGGGTACCACTAATTGTAAATGAGTGGGGGGCACTGCTCCCGTCCCGGTCGCTTCACTCACTAACCTCGTCTTGCATATGGATTTGTGCATAGACAGTCAGTCCCCTAGCTTTTATTGTGTTGCTTAAACTAGTGTAGAAACATACTGCCAACAATCAACCTACCATGAAATCTTTAAAATGTTTCAAGTCTTCTTCAGAAAGCTGTAAAAAAAAAAAGAAAAATAAAGATTAAGAAAGAAACTTTAGTTTGAAATATGTATGTGCTGTTACGACTGAAAAAGAAATACGATTTAAAGCCAACATCATAAATTTTTGTAGGAGATACATAACGTTTCATGAGCACATTTTACTTCCTTTTTAACTAGAAGTTCCGACTGGCACTGAACGAGCCTGCTTTCCCATATTCAAATATGGATTTTCTCCTTTAAGAACAATTTTTTCTCTATAGTCTAAAGTTGTAAACTGTCGAAGGTAACTTTTTAATATTTAAAACAGAACAATGTAACGTAATCATGACACATAATTTTCCTATCTTCTTATGTACAAAAGAAAAAAGGAATTTATAATTCGTTAAGATTCTAAAATTAGGGTATATCATTCAGTAAACTTCAGCCATTGATGATTTTTCAATCAGAAACATTTTAATTTTTGTTTTGTATAATCTTTAAGCGCATAATTTCATGAAATTCAAACTGAAGAAAAGCATTGCAACACAGTATTTCTACCAGCATATAATTTTATATCTGAGAATGAAGAAATTAACAAATACCTGTATGCACGTCTAGTAGAAGCACCTTTTGCACAATATACAAATTCAGCTTATTTATTGGTTTTACCATTAAGGAAATTTTAGTGCATAACAAAATAATATTAAAAAACGTAATTTAAAAAACGTAAAATTAAATAACTTTTATCCGAAAACAAAATAGTTTGCTTTCTTTTGGATAAAAAATTACATCATCTATTAGGGTTATTATTCTTCTAAAACTACCAAAAAAATGATATATATAGAGATATAGGAAAGAGCTTTGGAGCGAAAATAAAAATTATTTATGAATGCATACCTTCATAAACATTGTTTTTTAAATAAGAAATAAAGTATTTAAATGATGTGTTGAATAATGAACGCTTGTTTTATTAACATACTTGTATTACTCGTCAAGAGCTTTTTTCAACAAAGTTTGAGCCAAGTAAATCCGACTTGAATTTCGGAATCTATATTTACTTCTAATATACATAGGCGTTAATGTTAAAGTGTTTTGAATTATTTATTTTGAGCACGTTCATCGTCAAGAGCTATCTTCAACAGTCTCCAACAAATCCACCTCTAAATTTGGGATCAATCTTTGCGTTTAACTTCCCCGTGACAGTAATGTTATTATTATTTATTTATTTATTTTTTAGTATTCCAAATGCAACGAAAATGTGAAGCATGTCGCTGCAAAAGTAGGTAACTCAAATTCAATTTTTTCGCATATGCTTTGTTTCACTGAAATTTGTAGCTTTTTTTTTTTTTTTTTTGGTAGGTCGGCAACCTGAAACAGTCAGTCAACTTCAAAATGCCCCCAATATTATTTTAATGAAAAAGGAAAAAACATTGTAACTCAGGTCTTTTTGTAGCAGTTTGTCAGTTAGCTACTTTTTCAAATATACGCTTCAATTGTTTGTAGGGGATACCTCGTTGTTATATGCATCATAATGAGGTATTCTGCCTAAAATCTTTCAAAAAATTTTTTCAAATTTATACAAAATTCAAATGTGACGACCAGCAACAGGCTCTTGGCCCAGCTAGGCTGGTTCTAGTCAATTTATTAGTCCTCAATGAAGACCAATAGCCCTCTGAAGGCTATCCACCCCCTTGCTCATTACCATTTCTTCCGGTAAGCTGTTCCAAGTGCCCACAACTCTAATAAAGTAGTAGTTTTCTCTTATTTACAGGTTAGCCTGAGATTCGAATAGTTAAAACAATGACTTCTTGTGCTGCTTTTGGTGCAAAAATTTAATTCATTAACATCATTCATTTTGATAAATTTAAACAACTGAATCATGCTCTGATCCTCCTTTGCTCCCGCACTGTAAAATTGCTTCATTTAATTTACTAATGCTTTTCCGTAAATTTACTGTACAATTTCCCCTTTTAAATAGAAAAGTTCCGTTCTGGATTGAAAACGGAATTTTTCATGGAATTACTGGAAATTTTCTTTTACTTTAGCGCACTAACAGAACATGTCCAAATGCGATCGTTAGAGGGAGCCTTTATCCGTGAAAAAACGGAATATCTTCAGCGTAGAAGATTTTTTTTAGTATTGAGTAATGGCGGCGAAGCACGTTGTTTATTTCGTGCATGGAGATAGCTGTATACTGAACATTTTTCGAACTTTTTCCTCTTCTCCATCAACATCTAATTGTTTTGTACAAAAGTAGTGATTACTGATTTTAACTGAAACGCTTAGAGCGTTTGTTCGTAGGCTACGGTTTGTTTACCTTGCAGCAATGGCGGATGCCGTAGCGGTCAGAAATCATTATCGCCGAAGACGAAGTTTTTGGTATCTTCTCATCCGGGATTGATTGCTGGTGAGTGTTTACATTTTTACTACAAATAATTACTTTTTGAATTCTGTAACGATGATTGCTGCTTAAAATTAAGTTTTTATCTAGTTTGAACATTTAATTTCCCGCAGACCTTTGTTTAAACTTTAAAACATCGTGACAAGTTTTTAAAATCAAAAAACTTCTAATAATATTAAAATATGTATCAATCATTAAAAAAAAGCATTATTTTGAGAAATTTGAATCATATTATTCTAAGCACTTTATTTAACATTCCAGATGCTGTCCACTTTGAACCCTCTCAGCACTGGAACCTTCCAAAGTGAGCCGGAAAATTTATTGATGGAATGCGGATTCAACTGTGCAACTGAGTGAACAGAACTCCTTGAACAGAAAAGGGAAGTTCGCCGCGAATATGCAAATTGTAAGTATAAAACATGTTGTTTTAGATATGCATTTGGGGTTGGCGTTGAATTGATACATCGCCAAAACCCAGTGTAAATCCTGCATTGTTAAATCGGTTTCCAATTTTTCTCTTAACCAATGCAAATCGAAGTGCCAATGTACGGACACCGGTCTACGATCATTGCCGTTATAATATCTTTATTGTTTCAAAGCGCCACTGGAAGCGGCACCCTGATGGGAGATCACTGTGAACTACCAAAAGTGTTCTACGTTGACAATTTTTTCTGATGATTCTGTAAATTTGGACACTTTACTGCAAAACTGTTTGAAAATTTTAAATAGTGATGTTTAATGTCTCTTCTCATTAGATGCACGTTTGTGCTCATGCTCGTATTTTGTCATTCGGTAAAATTCAGAGTATTGTTCGGCAAATTAAAATATCATCTCTTCCCGAACATTTAAAAGCGGGGTTGTCTGTAAAGAAGTATCATAAGCTAACGAACAACTTTCACTTTTCCCAAAACTTGTAGTAAATGCAATTGTTTTTAAAAAGCTTTTGCAAAAAATATATTGATGAACAAAGTTGGTCAGAATACCAATATTCTACAATTGGCGAGATACGAAATTATCATAACGTGGAACCGTAACATGGGTACAAGCCAATTGGCAAGAAAATTCATTATACATTATTTGTAAATAAAACAGGCGAACCAAAAAACCTTTAAATTTTTTTATTACGGGGAAAGCCGTGCGAGTACCACTAGTAATTGAATGAAATATTTCAGTTTCCACTTTGAAACTCACTTTTTGCTCCATGAAAAAAAAAATGTTGAAAATTTCCACTTTTTTCTTGAAACTGCAAATTTATTGCCAAAATTAAAAAGTACAGTTTCAATGTTACTTTTATTTTAAATAGAATGTTCTTTCTTTGTGTAATATAATTTTCAAAATAAATTTCTAATATTTTCATTTTAAAAAAGCTCAGGTATCTTAACTATTTCACTTTACCCCACATTGCCCTACTCAGCACAAATGGCTGGCTGTTTATCAATTACTAGATTACTATGAATTATGACGACAAAATTTACACACATGAAAATTTTCTGCTTTAAGTCTAACAAAAGTATTTTTTAATTATTGCATTGTAATCTAGTTTTAACGACATAGCTGTTTTAACAAATAAAACTAATAAAGCAGACAGCCTATCCTAACTCAACACACTTCACAATTTGTTCTAAAATGCAGAATGTCTGTAAACCTAATTCAATGATAATTTAAAGAGTAACTGATGTTAAACAGAAGTCTTTCCACTTGCGGAAGGATATACTTTAAGCTTAAAAACCCAATTGACCCTGAGAAATAAAGCCTAACTATGTTTTACTATTTTAAAAATAATTTTTTTAAGAAAAAAAAAGTTTCCATGAAAAGTTTTTCGGGTGTATATTAAGTCAGCATCGGAATATAATTTTTACAGTTTTATGTGGGGAGGGGTTAAGGCGACCAAACTAAGAAGGATTAACCTTGGCTCTTGTTGACCTGAGTTCAACTATAACATATACATTGAAAAAATTGTCTTTTCGTAGTTAAAATTATTTTCGCACCAGCTGGAATTTTATACGATTTTGTGGAATTGTGCATTATTGCATCCTTTCACATAAATGCAAAAGGAGATTGAAAAGCACAGTACAAGGACAAATTATAAACATAAAAAAAATAATGATTTTTTTGTGGGGGGGGGGGAGAATATACTAGAACAACATCCAGGTATAACTCCGTGATATTTATTGTGATTCATAGATTCATGATTCCTTTCATGACAGTTGTTTTGAAGTTATTGAATAATATGCTCGAAATAATTCTTATAACCTGCTAAAATATTATTTTTTCATGGATAAGTTTTGTTTTGCTTATGGAGAGTCAAGTAATGAGGTTCGGAACAAAAATTGAGTTAGCAAATAAAATGTTACACTTACTGCAGTTAGGGCAAACCTAACCTGGAAGCATTGTGAAAGCTAAGCATATCCAAAGCTCAGCATTACTTGGCTGTCAGGTTAGGTTCACCCCAAACTATAGCTAGCCGAGAATTAAAAGAGATCGAGATTTGTTTTTGAGCTATTGGCTGGCACGTTCAATTCTAACATATCTACTACTCCACACTTCTTTTAAAATTGAAAATATTAATTTAAAAATTTTTGCAAGAAATATGCATGGGTTTTTACAAATTAACCGTTTCTGAAGTAAGATGCCTAATTTGTCTCCAAATTTCGACAGTGCTGTTGACTACATTTTTCGCTTGCCATCAGCGTATTACCTCGTTGTCAAGAAAAATTTAGTCAAATATCTTATCGTAGGTAATTGATGTTTTCATCTGCATGTTTATGACATGGCACTTGTTAATTTATTCAATAAAAAGTCCATGTGTTAAATATTTTTGATATAATGCATTGATACTTTTATTCTTGTAATTTAGGTTTGTGACATTAATTGTGAAAAATCGGAATCGTCGAAAGATGGCCCAGTTGTACCTTTGAATCTTATTTAATCTCTATATATGAGTGCAGAAATAACAATGGTACTGATGATGACAGCAAAGCAAACTATTAATTCGACATTGGCACAAGCAAAAAATGTTAAAAATTGTGTAGCACAAGATCTGCAATAAATGATTTTGTCCTTGTAATAAATGTTTTGTTTTATTGAAAACAATGTTAACTATGCACAATTGATATGTTTCAATAAGTTTGATAAAGTTAAATTTTATAGCAGTTATTGTTAAATAAAACATCGCACAGTTAATTGCAGGAAATTTTTTTTGCCGGGGGGTGGGGGAGAGGAGGGTATTTTTGTGAAGACTGATTTAAAAAAGAAAAAAAAAAGCAGTTGGTATGATTAGCGTTTATTTCATATGTTTTGCAATTGTTTGTTGATAAAAGATTTCAATACAATAAAATGCAAAGCAAATACATTCCCAGATAGCTGTTATATCTTCCCTCTATACCTTCAAAAGAGAAAGATAGTTTCTGCATAGTAAAAATGTGTTTCCTCACTTTTAGGAAGTTTCACAAATTTTTGGAAGTTAATGAAGAAATTCGTGCAAATGCTCTAATAAAACTGCTTTTCTTTTTTTGCTGTTTTTCAAAAAAAAAAAAAAAAGAGAAAATATATGGGCTTTTAAAATTGCCCAGCTATATTTTCAAAGTAATACTTTTTTAAACTGAAAATATGCGTGTATAAAACGGAAAATATTTATATTATAAACTGAAAACATCAGTTCATAAAACGGAAAATATTTATATTATAAACTGAAAACTTCAGTTCATGAAACGGAAAATGTCTATATTATAAACTGAAAACATCAGTTTATAAAACGGAAAATATTCCGATTGAGAACGGAAAATAGCAGTTTTAAAACGGAAAGTGTTCGTGATAAAAACCGAAAGTGTCAGTATGAAAAAACGGAAAGCATCCGTGATAAAAACGGAAAATACCACTTCTGTAAAAAAAACGGAAAATTGTCGGCAACTCTGCTGCCAGTACATTTTCCGTTTTTTTGAGGGAATTTTAAAATACAGTGCGGATATGCATATTAAGCCTGGTATCATAATCTAAATCTGAAAGTCCCCTTACTAGCCTAGTTACCCTTCTTTGAACCCTTTCCAATACACAAATATCTTTCCTCAGATAAGGCGACCAAAATTGAACAGCATACTCAAATGGGGTCTTAATAGACTCCTATCTAAAGGCAGAAGAACCTTCTTAGTTTTTTTTTTTTTTTGAAATAGATCTATTGATAAACCCAAGTTGACCCATTCTGTTAACTTTGTTACTTGCAATGCTGCACTGTTGACTAAACTTGAAGTCCTGATTTATTAAGATACCCAGATAAATAAAATTTTCTGCCTGACTAATGATTGAACCCTGTAAACGATTCTTTATTCGCTTATTTCCATGACCTAAGTGTAGCACTTGACATTTCCTTGCATTAACTACCATACCTCACTTATCCGCCCACTTAGTATTACAATCTAAATCCTCTTGGAGCGGTTTTACCTGTTCGTCATTTTCTACAATCCCCATAACTTTTACATCATCAGCAAAACAATTCATGCTTCAAGAAATATTCTCATTGATGCCATTCATAAAAATAATAAACAAGAGATTCCCTAAAACTGAACCCTGAAGAACCCCGCTTAAAACATCACTCCACTTAGAATGATTCCCCCTTCACAACTACTCTTTAATTCCTTCCAATCAGCCAATTTCTAACATAAAGTAAAGTTTTTCCTCCTATCCTTATATCAGCTAATTTACTGAGAAGTGCAACATGCGGTACCTTATCAACAGCTTTTTGAAAATCAATGTAAACATTATTCACGCATTTTTTGTTATCTGAAGCCAAGGTAACCTTGTCGTAGAAATGCAATAAATTAGTAGCACACGATTTAGTTTTACTGAACGTGGGAGGGGTGGATACAATAAATTTCCTCACATCAAAACCCATATATTTTGATTTTTAAAATTATTTAACAATTTTGACTTTTAAAAAAAAATCATTTTTAGGAATGTATTTAAGATGCCTTTAGCCTTCTTTCATTTTTCTGTTTTTAACTCTTGCGGGAAAAGAGACTGAAACAGAGAACAAAAATAAAGATAGAAACAACATTTCAGAAGTTGTTTTTTTTTTTTTTTTTGAAGTACTCAAAAAAAAAAAAAAACATATATTTGCCAGTTTTTATTTTTTGCATTGATTTATGAGCGTTTGAAACTGAAAAAAAAATGAAAAGTTAAAAGTAGCAGATCGCTGTTTTTAACATGCGCAGCAATAAATGACACACATTTATGCTCGGTTATTTTTAATGAAATATTTAATTAAAAAATAAGCTTACATCTTTTACGTCACGGGATTCGTCCATAATGCAATCATATACCTAAAAACAAGAAGGAATAATATATTTATCAAGTAAAGTTTTAAAGTTTCAGCTAAAAATATAGCTACAAAAATTATAATGTTTGATAAACAAATTATTACCAATATCTTTTTTAGTCTTTATGACATTCAACTGGAATGTTTTTATAATTCTTCAAATCCATTCGGCTGTGTATTTTTGAAATTTTTAAATTGCTATCGTTCGCGCAAGTGTAGTGAAAAATTATAAATTTTCAAAAAAATTATTTTTAATTTTATAATACTGAGTCTCTCTCCTGCTATCATATTTTCTGAAAGTTTGACGGCAAAACTCTGCGTGTTATGACCCCAAAACTTGCGAACAAAATTTATATTTTTAAAGGATACTTACATTTTTCGTGACTATGAGAGATAATTTCGCGAAAAGGTGTAAAAGTATTTTACATAGTGATTAAACTAATAACTTAAATTCACAGCTTCTTTTCAGCTATTTACGATGAAGGAATTTCAAAAGTATTTTTATTTTCTTCAATTTAATGCTGTTACCTTAAATGCGTGGGCAATTAATTTTTTTTTTTTTTTTGGGGACATTTCAGTTTAAGCATAATCTTTATGCGACAAAAGTTACAGATCACTTGCTCTTTTATTTCTCGCGAAGTTCTTTCACACATGTCTTTTTGCAAGTCATAAAGATTTTATTTATATACTAGCTACGTCGCCCGGCTTCGCGCGCTTCACCTCGAAAATAAAACACTGTAAAAAAGTTCCGAAACGTTACTGGTTATTTCCGTGTAACGTTTCGTAATTCCAATGGTTTTTATCCGCTTCCTGGAAATCCAGTATCATTGTCAAAAAATTTCCTTAATTGCTACAAGTTGACCGACAGCAGGCATTTCTCTGTTGTGAAAAATATTTTTAGCTCCCAGTTTGAAGATTAACTGCGCGTATTTATAACGTGTATCTGTTTCTACTCGATCACGGTTCGTCCATGCTGATTAAACTCCCAATAGGAGCGAATAAGTGTAGACTACGTAGCTTTGCAAGAATTGCAATCAAGTGAGATGCTTGATACTTACTTGCAATTCTGGCTTAGCTTTGGCCATGTTTGCAATACTGCTTTTGGAACTGTCTTCATAAATCAAGAAGGTGAAAAGCTGTTATATAAACAAACGTTCCTGGCTTTTGTGAGATTTGTTACTGGCAGAAATTGAACACATCAGCTGCCTATTATTTTCCAGGAACGTTTCCGAATCGTTTTTACAGTGATGTTATGTCAAGTGACGAGTGTTCAACAATCAGACTTGAACGAAAAAATAAATTAAAAAAAAAGAAAATTAATTTGAATTCTGAAATTTTGAATTCAAATTATGTTTTTCGCAATCACGAACTGAGACAGGACCCTACTCATTGGAGTTATTGTTTCTAGAAACGGCTCCTGTCCCCCCCCCCCCCAGGCCTGCCTCTCTTCCTGGGAGGTTACGTGTGCATAGTTGTGTGTGTGCGTAGACCTGTGTGTATGCACGTAGGCGTGTGTGAGTGTATGTGTGTGAAATCGTGTGTGTGTATGTGTGTGAACGTGCGTATGTGTAGGACATGGACGCCTCCGACCAGGAGAAGCGGATAGCTCAAAACCGGAGCAGCCGCGCCGCCAGCAGAGGACGGTGGGCGGTGGTGCTGCAAAGGCTTCTGGTCCAAGTTGAAAAAGGCAGGGACACCAAAAACGGTCAAATGAGAACAATAAGCAATCGTGATTGCTCAATAAATAAATAAAATTTTGCGGCAGATTTCGGAAAAATAACCAAAAAGTAAACATTTTAAATCCCCCATTTACAGGAGAAGCCTTTAAAACAAAACCCAGAATTTCATTTGCTCATATTCGAGACAAAAAATGGCAACAAATCTTTCGTCTCAATGATTTTCTTCACACTACACATTTTAATAAAAGCATTGTTGCGGAAAGTTGAGATGAAGCACTTAATAATAATTTGAACGGAGGAAAGCCTTCAAAAAATAGTTATTTTATGTCGAAATCTAAGTGTCATAATTAATAGTTTTTAATTGATATCTCCACTAATTATTATCGGAGGATTATGTCAAATAGCCAAACATAAAGACGAGAAGATTACGAATCCATCGATATCTGGTTCGATGGTCAGTTTACTGTCGTTTGGGAGAAGAAAATTGGATATAGATACATAGGTACATACATAGATACATACATAGATACATACGCTCAATTTTTATTTATATAAGATATATATATTGCATCTTATAAAAATGTATCAAAAGTACTGTGAAATCATCCCTGCTTGTTCTTACTTTGAATAAGAAAGTATAAATGTCCACAATTTTTAAAGAATATACGACTACGGGGTGGTCCCAGACCTTTTTAATTATGGAAAAAAAGATAGTACTTGAAAAATGTTAAGAAATTTTGACTCATGTCTTAAAATTTGGGTAAAATTCGTCAAGTAGTTTGAAAAATTGTTCCTTTGCACCTTAAATAAACTCTGACCTACCTGTTCTCTTTTTTCTGGTTGTTTGCAAAGTGCACTCCATTGTTCTTCAGGAGATTTAGCTTCGGGTATAGATTCATCCACACATTTTTGCGTCCATTCTTGGCACTAAAGAGGAAAAGCAATTGCTTAATTTTCAAATAAATAAATAATTTAAATTCAAGTTCATATGTGTAATCTTAATTTATGTTTAATTTTGAAATGCGAAAAATCAATTTTTTTACAGAACAAATAGGACGTTGCGTTGAGCTACAGTGGCAACAAAATTTCTTCTCATATAATTGGTTTGAAACAAACGTTAAAGCCACATATTGTTATTTCTAATGCTTACCATTCAATTCAATTCAAAAATATGCTTAATTTGTTTGTGAATATATTTTATCATAGCACTGCAATTGTTCATAACGTCATTTTATTGTCATTGCTATTATCATTATTTTTTAATTATGTATTAATTTTAGTATTTTGCATTAAAATAGCTGAAAACGCTTATTGCTGCACTTTCCGGGCAAGGTAATATTGAGTTTTTATTTAGTTATACAGTTGGCTCTCTGTTTAACGACGCTCTATTTAACGACGGCTTTTCGCGGTCCCAGATGGTTCACTATAGTGTTAAAAGCATTCTATTTAAGGACGCTTTCTACTTAAGGACGATTTTTTTACGGTCCCTTGAAAGTCGATAAATAGAGAGCCAACTGTATTTATTTTTTTAATCTTCGTTCTACAAATAAAAAAAGTTTTCAATTTTATACTCAATATAATAATAATAATAATAATATTAATAATAATAATAATATTAATAATAATATTAATAATACTAATAATAATAATAATAATATTAATAATAATAAGAATAATAATAATAATAATAATAATAATAATAATAATAATAATAATAATAATAATAATAGGGGAAACCCGGGTAAAGTGAATACCTTAAGCTTTTCTTGATTATTGTCGTTTAGTTATAACTTTAGAAAATGAAACAAATGTTTATAATCAGTCTTCATTTAATGCACTTTCGTAATGCAATAACAATTGTCCTTAATATTAATTACACTATTAGATATAAGGCCAGTTTTCAACAATGGCATGAATATCCACTTTGCCCAACACCCCTGGTAAAGTGGATTTGTTACTAGGGCAAAGCGAACAACAACATTATTTGTCATCAAACTAAACATTGAAAATAAAATAACCATCGAAAATTAAAGGAACATATCCAAAAAACATTTTTTTGCTACAATGCTAATTATTGTAGTATTGCAAACAAAGAAATTAAACTTAAAAATAAAATAAACGTAGAAAATAAAAAGAGCACATTTAAAAACTTTTTTTTTTCTGCAGTGCTAATTGTTGTTGTATTACAAACAAAGAAACTGAACTTAAGAATAAAATAAGCATAGAAAATTAAAGGCTTATATTAAAAAGCATTTTTCTACAATGCTAATTATTGCAGTAATTATTGTAACAAGCAAAGATTTTTTTTTAAAAAGTCAAAATCCAAAATTTAGGAGCATATTAAAAAAAAAAATTCTGCTACAATACTAATCACTGCAGTTATCACAAACAAAATCATTACCATTTTCGAATGCTGAACACTATGACACCACTCAGTACAAATATGACATTGTATCATGTTTTCTATTGGCTGATCAGCTTCTTCAATGAACATTTTATCACAGAAAATGCACCTTACATCATCAAATTTCTTTACTTCCTTCTTCTTATGCAGTCTTATGTTTTGTAGTAGAGATTTTTTATTAAACTTTTTGGTTCTTGGTCTTTTTAATAGTCTTCTGAGAAGGTTTAGTCGAAACATCATCTAGTTACTTCATGAAAGTCTTTTTTGATTTTTCAAATTTTGGTCTTTGATTGTCCTTTACTGGAGTTTTTGCCTGGAGTGTAGATCTCTGTAGTTTTTATTTACGTGTTGTTATTGGTTTTACAGGATGAGGAATAGGTAGTAAAACGGAAGGACTGTAGTAGTTCACAGAACTTTCAGGTTTGAGTGAAGCGGCGGGAACATCATTGCCTTGGAATTATTCTGTTGTTTCAGATCCCATGGGAGTATAAGGACGGTCTTCAATGGTAGTATTGTCTTGAGATCCTAATATTAAAGGACTTTCAGGTTCGAATGAAGTGACCTGTCATGACCGGGCAAAGTGAATGTGGTATTCACTTTGCCCAATCAGCTTTGCCCTTCAGGTACATTTTTAAAGTTACTAAAAATTACTAGAAAACCAGAGCATCTAAACTCGTCATCTACGGATAATTGAAAGCTACATCATTGTACATTAAATCCTACTCATGACAAAGAACATGTCACAAATAGTATTAAAGTTATAAAGGAAACACTAATCTCTGTAAACTAATATTTTTTTTTTCTCCAAAACATACTTCGTTTGCTCACTGGCGTTTTATTAGGTAAACTTGTACCGACGTGTTTGCCGCACACGGAGCGGCAACAGGCGACCATGGCTATGACAACGTGGCTGCCGGCCAACTAATTATTTGGGAGTTATAGGCAAAATTCGCTTTGCCCAGGGTATCCACTTTAGCTGGGTTTCCCCTTTAGTAATTCTAAATCATACTCAGATCATTTTGTCATTAATTGACGCAGAAGCTACTGTTCAGAAGGTATTTCTGAAGTTTTTGAAATATCTCTCCCTACGTTATTGTGTTCCAATAGATATAAAAATAATAGAAATATTTTTATGTTGTAAAGTACAAAACGGAAGTTTTAATAATTTTAAAATCTTTTTTTTTTTTTACTTTAAAGTTGTACTGTTATTAAAGCAATTTGCGTTGTATCCATTCTCTGACGTGGCTCAATTTTTTCCTCTTCTATCTTGTTTAATTTGCATTATAAATTTTTAAAAGACGACTAAAAAAGTATCTCTGAGTAATAAAAGATGTAAAACATCCATAAACCGGTTTCCATGGCAATCACCATTCGTTGTATCTGGTGTACAAATAAGTTTCAAAGGATTTTCAAGAGATGGCCTCACTAGTATCAAGTCGAAATGGACAATGCTGCAATTAACTTCATTTTCTAACCTCATCGTCAGGCTTGGATTTTCAGTATGTGACATTTTGCTGAAGATGAAACAATTTAGTTTTTGTGTGCTCTGAATATGTCAAATTTTGTGCCAACAAAACACAATTTTCGGGAAAGTTTTTTTCTTTCTGCTTCCATTTGAAGAAAAGTGCAGCTGAAGGCCATTGAATGCTGCAAGAAACTTACGGAGAACATGCTTCATCGATTTCCACATATATGAGTTTTGGTTTAGTCGTTTTAGAAGTGGTGATTTTAATACCAATGACGAAGAGCGTGATTAGCAGCCACAAAAATTTGGGGATGCCGAATTGGAGGCTATATTGGACGAAGAGTCGTGCCAAGTACAGGAGGAACTATAACACAAGGGGTACAGGAGGGAACAAAAGGGGAACAAAAAGGGACAAAAGGGGAACAAAGGAGGGAACAAAAGGGGAACAAGGGGAACAAAAGGGTACAGGAAGAATCCTTTTCACATTAGGAGTGACTCAACAAGCCATATCCTTTCGCTTAAAACCCAAGGGAATGATCCAAAATGCAGGATATTGTCTTCCGTATGAATTGAAGACGAGGGACGTCGAACGCAGTTGTTTCACTTGTGAGCAACTGCTTCAACGGCAAAAAAGAAAACGTTTTTTCATCATATTGCTAATGGTGACGAAAAACGGGTCAATTACGATATCCTCAGGGGCAAAAGATACATACGGGCAGTCCGGCCGTGCACCAGAGCCGAATATTCAAGGTCATTCTATGAATTGGCAGGGACCAATTGAGTGTAGTGTACTATGAGCTGCTACTACAAGGTGAAACCATCACAGGACAACTTTGCCGAACTCAATTGATGCGTTTGAGCCGACCACTGCAGGGAAATTGCCAAAGGTAATTTTGCAGCATGATATCGCTAGGCCATTGTGGCGCAGCCGATCAAAACATAGCTTGGTACGCTGAAATGGAAAGTCATACCCAACCCACCATATAGCTCAGACATTGCCCCTTCACACTACTATTTGTTTTGGCCGATGACGCATGTTCTTGAGGATCAGCACTTTCGCTCTTTTGAAGAAATCCAAAATTAGGTTGTTTAGTAGATCGCATCAAAAGACGTATCGTGTTTTCGAGATGGCATCAGGAAATTGCCACAAAGATGGGAAAAGGTAGCAGCCAACGATGAACAGTCCTTTGAAAAATTAATATTAAACCATTTTTTCACAAAACAGCGTCAAACTTGAAAAAGAAATCCTTTAAAACTTATTTGTATACCAGATATATTGTAAAACAAATTTTTCTCGTGAACAGAAAACAGTATTTCAAGCTCATTTTTTCATCCTTATCTGAAAGAATACTATTTTGACGGGGAAAAATCTGTTCTTCCCAATGCTACTAACAAAAAGGGGACATATATGAGCTACAGCGGCCATGGAAATACGCTTTTTTTAATGTGAAGGATTTTGACGGAAATATCTCTTACAAAACTAAAATTCTTTTTAGCGCTCTGGAACATTGAAAACAAGTAGGGGAATGTGGGGCAAAGTGAAATGGAGAAATATTTACTCTGCTTTTAGCGCACCCCATCTGGTAATATTTTACCTATGTCGTAACACATGAAGTCTCCAGTCAGGAAAAAATTACCTCTGAAAATCAAATAATATGAAAATGCAAGCAATTTTTAAAAATTGATATGCATATTGTAATATTTTGTTGTGAATCAAAAACTATTTTTGCTATAATTAAATGATAAAGTTTTTGTAGTTAACATTTTAATTATTGATTCTGACCTCTTAATATTCGGTGCATTATTTATTGAGTTGCTATACAGCTTATTTGTGTTTTAAATATTTTTTGCAATTAGTCAAGTGCATGCCGAACAAAAAGGATGGGGCAAAGGGAACTTGTTCGTTTCGTTTACTTTACCACATTACTTAAGTATAATTTTATTAATTAACTTATTTACGTTCCTTCATTTGATAATTCACTTATTTATTCACTCAGTCGCTCATTTCTTTTTTATTCCGTATTTCATACTCATTTATTTTTCATCACTTATTAATTGTTTAATTAATATATTTTTTATTAGTTTATTATTTCATTATCTTCTTGTTTATTCATTCATTCTTTTAAATATTCATTTGTTTGATCAAAAATATTTTTTACAATCGAATAAAAACGATTTCATGAGGAAAACATTTCATTTTTCGCTTTGACTCATGATAAAAAAGACTGAAAATTGTCCTTTTTTTTTGTTTGAAAGCACAAATTTATTGTGATAAATAAAAAATAACGTTTCTATGAAAGTTTTATTACAAAATAAATTGTTCTTTCTTTGCGCACTCTACTTTTCAAATCAAAACTCCTATTTGTTTATTTTGAAAAAGCTAAGCCATCTCATTCATTTCACTTTGCCCCACATTCCCCTACTTTAGCAATAAAATTTCGAAGTACCAGCTTTTGATTTACTTATGCTCAGAATTCATAGCATCCTCGAATCCAGAAAACTAATCTTCATTGCATTTTCTCGGGAATTTACATGCGTGCTACACAAAACATCAATGAACTCCAGCTCATGAAAGTACTAGAGCGTTTTAACGGCCCAAAATACTTTGAGCTTCCAAAATTTCAGGCTTCGAATGGGACAACACTTTTTTGCAACTTGAACCTAAAAATGGCTATTCGTTTCACGAAGCTGATCCGCCAATTTGGGGATATTTTTGGGAACCTAAGATGATCTGTATTTGGATATTGGAAGCTGAAAATTTGCATAGGTTCATTTCAAAGGCATCTACGCAGCTCTATAATATTTCATCCAATTTGGAGATGGTAGGAGGAGGCAAGAGGAGGGACAATTTGAAAAGTTAGGTCATTTGACGTGGAACATCTCGAAAGTTAAATTTTGTACCGATTTACTGGAGTTTTTAACTTAATTCATACCCAAAGTACCGTCGACAAAAATTCCTTAGCTTTGGTTCATCTGTTTTCTCCACTGCTTCCATATTTCATTTTTCCCCACTTTGTACATGCGCTAATCGAAAACAGGTGATTTATGTCGCTGTTGTTTTTGGTTTGAAGCCTTTCTCTGAAAAGATGTTTAAGTAAATTTCTAAAACTAAAGAATATTTTTTAAATGAAATGCATACCGATTGCGGCAACAATTTTTCGCATTGATCATATTCATCTCTGACGGCTTTATCTTCAGCTAAAAAAAAAAAACAGGAAAAGAAAAGAAATTAATTTTATGAACTAGAAATTAATTGTTCTTTAAAACATTTCAGAAATATTTTTGAAACCTGAGGAGTTTAATATAATGTACTGTGAATCTTGAAGCGATTACTTAACTTATTTGCATTTGGAAATTATTTTTTTACATTAAGTAACAAGTTTCCATTCCCAAACCGGATCTTACCAAATACCGCCCAGCTCGTCACGGAAGACTTCAGACCCGCCTCCGTTTCCACTTTTCAGTCAGGAAAGCTATAAGTGGGAAGATATGCCCAGATTTTATATGAGAATGGGGTCGTTTCCAAAATTTCAAAAGTATTTTTTTTCTGAAAGAGCATTCTTAAAAACATAGGATCTGACCATTTTTTTAGGAATTTGTTTAAGTTCAACATTAAAAAAAAATACTTTGATCGGAGCGCTTTCACTGTTTACGCTTCTGCCAATGACATCACAAATAATGAAATGCCATTCACTGTTGCCATTCAAAGAGCAAAATACTTAATTCGCATCTTTACGCACGTGTATTGGCAACGATATGGTTGATAGCAAGTGTAGAGCGCAATTTTATTCGCTTCTTGATTATCATAACGTGGAAACGCGGAAGAAAGATGCGCAAAAGTGCATCATTTGTGACGTCATAAAGACCAAGCCTTGTTTGAAAATCGGACATTTAAAACTAAATAACTGTAGGGAAAATGAAAGTATTTTATAGGTCCATGTTTTTTTTTACTTATTCTATCAATTTCAGTGACTAAAAGAAGTACTTTTGACTAAAGGAAACAACCCCATTGTAGTCTTCAGATCTGTTATAGCTATTTCAATGAGACGACAAGACCAAGGGTGAAATTTTCAATCTATGGATTTTCTAGTGCAGTGTTTTTAAACTTTTTTTGAATTGTGGAAAGGAAAAAGCTTTTAAAAGAAATTTCAAGAACCAGTGAGATTGTGTTTATCTGCTGCTTTAACGTTTTCCTTAACTCAATCCTCTTTTTTAGGCAAAAAAAAAAAAAGAAAAGAAAAGAAAAACAATTATCGGACGTTAAAACTTTTCAAAAACATTTAATGGACCAAAGGCTTTTTTAATCGTAATAACTAAGAACCAGTTGTTGGAAAAACTACATTTTTTTGTAGCGAACTACAACTACAACTACTTTGTTACAAATGTAGTTAACTACAACTAACTTTTTTCAAAATGTAGCAACTACAAACTACTTCTGAAATGTAGTCGCTACTTCGCTACTTTCCAAAAAATAAGTAAATACAAAGCATACACAATAGGTTGTCCCTCAAAAAATGAAAGTCAATTTTTCAAATTGCATTCTCTTGTATTTTTCCTCTTGTGTAAAAACAATCGTGAAAATAAATTACTTTTAAATTAAAAAAAAAAAACACCTTCAAAAAATACCCAGGAACTAAAAAGCAAAAGATATCTGATTACACTTACATTCTATATCCTACCCAAACATAGAAATGAAATTTATTTTAATTAAATCAAATTCCAGTACAAAAATCAACTGAACTAAACACCGAATTATAAAATAAAAACTGATTTAAATTGCTATACGATGAATTATTTTAAATACCTAACTAGTTATATACGATCTCTTAATTTTTAATAACCTTTTGAAGTCGGGGCCGCCTATAAAGAACTAAATAACGCAACTGACAGCCCACCGAATCCTGAATTAAAAACTAATTTAACTATACGCGAAATTAGTCTTTAAAACTAAACCTACTCAGTTACGTTTTAGTACTTTCTTTAACTATAGGTAAAGAAAGTATATACCTTTGTTTTATGGCCTTTGTTTATCAATGGGTTTTATATTTAATCGTTTGTGAGGGAAATTGCATGAAATTTATTGTTTTACCCTTAACTTTCCCTAAGGAACAAATAGGGTAAATCAAAGATTTGGAACCTAAGTTAGACCACCCCTAAACAAAACCACCACTAAACAACGACAAGAAAAAAGCATAAAAACCGGTTCACTAAGTGAGATGATATACAAAGTTAATAAAGTACAAATCGATTTAAATGTGAGTATGATATTTGAAGAGTTCCCTCAATTTCATCAAACCTGAACTTGATGACCAATAGACCGCCAAGGAAGTATACCGTTTCAAACAAAAAAATTCGTTTGAACATTGATTTTTTTTTTCAGTTTATTTGAAAGTAGTTTCCAGGAATCGCTACAAACTACTATTTTTTGTAGTTAACTACTCACTACACTACTTTTTTTAAAAAGTAGTGCGCTACACTACAAACTACTCAAAAATTTAGCTACTACAGTAGCGTCGCTACTTGTAGCGCGCTACTTCCAACCACTGCTAAGAACAAATAGAAATTTACTTGGCATTGAAGACGTCACAAAAAATATCAAATTATAAACATAAGTAATCATTGTAATAATAATATGTAAATAAAAAACTATAGAAAATTACGATATCTCATCACTAAATTCGAGCTAAATGCGTCACATCAGATTTTCTTTCCTTTTTATTTTCTTCTATATCTAATATATCGTGCAAATTTTCGAATTTCGAATTTTGACGGATTCGGACGTTTTGAGGTGTGCTGAGTCCATTTCGACCATTTTTGGAAAATGTGTGTGTGTGTGTGTGTGTGTGTGTGTGTGTGTTTGTGTTAGCGTGTCCGTGTCCGTGTGTGTGTGTCACGTATGTGTGTGGCCACTTTTTGTGGCCGCTCTATATCAAAAACTACAGCAAGAAATCGAACGAAATTCGGTACACGTATGTACAAAATTTTGGTACACGCTTCCTCGTTAAGCATGGGGAGGGATCGGAATTATAAGAAAGATTTAGAAGAAAGTTTCGTGATGGCCACAACATACTAGTTTATTAAGGACATTTTTTTATGCTGGGGGAAAAAACATTTCAGAGTACAGGTCAAATTCTTCTGCGGACCTGTCAGCCGGCAATCGGATCAGAATCACTGTTCAAACGAACTGTTCAGTATTTACTTGCAGCTTATTTTAATGTTTGCTGTTACAGCACTGAATGTTTACAACAGTGTAAATGCATTCCTGCTACAGTAATCATTCGAGTTATTCAAACAACTTTGAGCTTTTATAATTCATATCATTATAGTTCAATCACTAAGCAGTTATACATAACATTGCAGATACACAATTAAAGCGAAATAAATATTTTCATCATGAAAAAATTATAAAATTCTGCATTTTAAGTTAAACTAGTATATTGTGGCTATCATGAAACTTTCTTCTATATCTTTCTTATAGTTCTGATCCCTCCCCATGCTTAACGAGGAAGCAATATTCCCAACAAAAACAAAATTACACATGCCAAAACTTAACGACCATCCCAATTCCTGATTTATCTCCAAAGCAAAGAATAAAAATTAAAAATTATTTTAAAAGCCTTGTTTAAAATAACTATAAACATTTATTTGTTAACAATCACAAGATGGCAACATTTAAAATTTTTAAATCATTGAGATAATATTTCCGATCATTTTTATGCAATTTAAATCACGAAATATGCGCAGACGACAGTCTATTACGATTTATCTTTCTTATTGTTGCAATTATAAAGCTATTTTTATTCACACAAATAAAACAAAAAAAATCAGCCCCCCCCCCCCCCCCATGGAGCGATTGGCACCAAAATTGAACCAACGCCTGTTTACATATGAATTCATATTCCGAATTTCATCCAGAACGTAGAATTACTTCTTGAGATATGGCACTCACAATGAAAAAGAAAAAGAACGCTCGATTGCGCCACCCCCTTTTCGGCTGCTGACGCAAAAATACAGTCATTTCTTATAGTGCTCGACCGATGGCATTTTTTGGCCAATGGGCCGATGCCGATTGTTGGCCGATTGTTCAAAGATAGCCGATGGCCGATGGCCGATTGTTTTCCCCCAAATGGCCGATTGCCGATGGCCGATGGCCGATGCCGTTGGCCGATGCCGTTGGCCGATGGCAAAAAAAAAAAAAAAAAAATCAAACGGAAATAAATTGATAAGATTGTCAGCGATTTAAAGGATCATTGATTCATTTCACTTTAATTCCTTTCTACGAATAAAGAATTGTAATCACAAAAAAAAAATCAGATTTCGACCTAAATTTCTATTTTACTATCACCAAATTTATACTTCACAAGTTTTTTCGGCACATCTATACATACATATGTACCTAAGAAGATATAGATAACCAAATATCCTTTTTGAGCGCCTCCTTAGATAATTATCGCAAATTCTCTTGTGATGTCTTCATGTGCGTAAACTTGCGTCACTCAAAAACGTTATGAAATAGTAAATTGAAAACTCATACGTACGTATTATGATCTAAAAGTTCGAGGTCAAGTTGTAATAAAACCTTACCTTGAATAGTTCACATTACCGAAGCATATATCTATCTACAAAATAGTCACCTTGAACGATTATGCACTTCTGCCAACGTTCGTATAGCTTTTAGAAGCACTCCTGGAAGACATTTTTCGCAAATTCCTGTAAGGCCTCTTGCGCTTCTGCTTTAACTTCATCGTGGGGAAGAAGGCGACTTTCATGTTGAGGATGCACGGTTCGATTGGTCAATACTCTGATATGAAAAACAAATAACATAACGTTTCGTCGGACTTGTGACTCCGTGTGACTTTTACCTATTACCAGCAAAAAAACATTTGCATAGACGCCGCTTTTTTCCGTCATCAGAAGATGAAGCTGCATCATAGTAGGTTGCGAAAAATGACTTCCAGGAGTGTTTCCAAAAGTTATATACTGAACACTGGCAGAAGTACATAGTCGGTAATGTGAACTATTCTGGGAAAGATTTTATACAGCTTGTCCCCGAACTTTTGCATCGTACTACGTACAATCTGTATAGGGTGTAGTTATGCTTCTCCTTTTTTGACTGTTGTATGATGAAAGAGAAAGAACAATAACCAAAAAAAAGAAGGAAGAAAAACAAAGAGACTGTTTAATAACCAATTGACTTGTTTTTTTTGTTTTTTTAATTGAGCATATTACTAAGATTTCAGTAATGTTGTAATAATGTCTGGATTTAAGTACACTAAACATAGTTTTAAAAAATTAAATTACGTTGTTTAATCATTCAAAAAAAAAAAAAAAAAATAAGAATAGAACTATGAAACCGTCAAAAAATTACGCAATTAAGGTGGAAAGATTGCACGTAGACATTTTTTAGTCATCAAATTAAATAAAAAAGGTAACAGATAAATTACAATATTAAATCAAAATAGGAATATTTTTATACTAATTTAAAATTTATGAATAGAAAAGTTTGCATTTTTCATAAAAGCTATAACAGTGACATGCATTTTTCTGAAAAAAAATAGCCATGAAAAGAGCAAGGTTCTTAAAACGCAGGTACAATAAACAAACTCAATATTTGCACCAAGTTAATAACTGAATACATATACTACTTGATTTGATGTTTGCACACATAGTATTGAACAATTTGATTGTTTAATCTTTTATGAAGCTTACCAAACAAGTTCAAATTAAATTTTTCAATTTAACAATAAACAAAATGACATTTCTTGCCCAAAATAAATAATCGCTAAATATTTAAGAAATGCTTGAAACGACAAGGTAGGATTAGGGGGGTCACCCTCTGATTTTGGAGTAAATCACACTTCGACCCCAACCTCTGCCTCATTTTTTTTAGTACAGAACAGCTACCACCAACGCCTCGGAAGAGTTTCTAAGAGTCCTAATTTCTTATACCTTCTAAGGGCTACTTGTCGATAGATTTTTGTTTGATTACATTCATTATTTCTTGAGATACAGCAGTTACAATTGACGACAAAGAAACGTTCTATAGCTCAACCTCCGTTTGAGCAATTGACACTAAAATTGAATCAGTACATGTACCTGTTAGGGGCAACATATGGACCAAATTTTGCTTGATTCCGCCAGTTACTTCCAGGGGGAATAGCAGTCACGCAAAACTCAAAAAACGTCCTATTGCTCCACCCCCTTGGAAGAATTCGCGGTAAAAACTAATAGGCGCAAGTTCATATAAGGGCACATACGTATACCAAATTTAATTCGATTTCATGCGGTAGTTTTTGCTGTAGAGCGGCCACAAAAAACTGGTCACACATACGTGACACACACGGACACGGACAAACGCACACACGCACACATAGATAGGCAGACGTTTCCAAAAATGGTCGAAATGGACTCAGCACACCTCAAAGTGTTCGAATCCGTCAAAATTTGAAATTCGAGAATTTGCACGAATGCAATACATTTTCTATACAGGGTGTTCCGTTTTAAGCTGCAAGACCTTTATTTTCGCAACCGTTAGTCCTAGATGTGTACTTCCAATTGCAAAAATGTTCAAAATCGGATGCAGAGTTAAGATATTGAAAGTTTGAAGCAAAAATAAAAATGAGTCAATAAGTACAAAATTTAACTTTTTATACAGACTCTATGTCCCCTAACTTATGTTTTGGGAAATAATCTCTACTGAATAACAATTCCAACAAAAAAAGTTTGAAATGATTGCGACCCGTATTCACCAAGATATGAAACGCTGCGTTTTGTGACTTACACCTCTTTTTACTCGCTTTCAATAACGCCTTTTGGAGGAAAATATAGCCTTTAACATGTGTTTAAAATTATACTTGTGCATAGAGTGTGGTTTTTTAAATTGTTCGAGGTTTTGTCGTGTGGTTTTGCGTATCACGGCATAACATTTTTATTTATTTTTGAACAGCAATGAAAAATATAAATGCCTTGTTTTTTTTTTTTTTTACTTTGACGACCTGCCATTCTTCTGAAAGGGTGGTAAATTCCAATCTCATCTTTTGTGTGGTCCCTTAAAACTGTAAACTGGAATATCTCCCTGAGTTTTGATCGCACAAATGTCATTTTTTTGTGTTAGTAATATCTTTCAATGGAGATTAGTTCCCTAAACATAAGTTAGGGGACCTGGGGTCCGTATAAAAAATTTTGTATTTTTTGACTGATTTTTACTTTTGCTTCCAACTTGCAATATTATAACTCTGCATCTGGTTTTGAATATTTTTGCAACTGGAAGTATACACCTAGGATTAACGATTTCTTGAAACATTTTTTTTTTCGAAAAAAGGAAAAACCTTTCAATCAAATATGGTTATTTCCTATAACGATAGCTCTGAGTGCCAGGTAAACAGAGCGATCGCAAAACCTTTTCCTTTTTCAAAGCCCTGATTCCATTTTGTATAAAATAATTATGCAATTACTTAATTTATTTTAAGCTTTTTATTTATTTTTAGCAATATTTTTGCAGTACATCAAGGCTCCTTTCATCCTGTTTTAAAACCCTATCGGTTAAGTCCGTTAGGTAGTGTTTTTTAAATAAAAAATAATGTTATTTAAATATTAGAACGCTATTGCACTTACCGCATGATATGCAGGTGTAAAATTCTAACGATTTGGTCTTTCTATCATCTGCAGCATAAGCACTGAAAGTTAAAAAGTTAAATAGTAACACACAAAAATATTTCATTTTGCTTTCTAGTTGAATAAATAAGTAAGAATGCAAAAGCAGTCTGGACGTATTCTGTAAATTACAATGTTCGTTCTTTCCTTATATACAAATCGTGTTGGCATTGGCGCTATTTCTTCTCACCTTCAAGAAGAAAGAAGCAAATAAAAAAGAATTAAACAACATATTGCATTTGAAACAGCGGCTTTAATAATTGCTTCGCACTCATAAGAGTCGATTTTGCAATGTAACTTCCTTTATTCAAAAGCCTTTCAATGGATGATTCGTGTGCGTGAGTTGTGCTGTTTCTTTCCTGCTGCTAAACGTTCCACTTCAGCAGTCAGCATTGTCTCAAAAAGAGTCTAAAGCACGATTGCCTGCAGATTTTTGGTTTTTGTTAGAAACTTTAAACATACGCATGAATATCCATTGTCAAATTGATGTTTCTTTTGACGTAAATGATTATTTCACGTTAATCTTTCTCTCTTTCTTATTTAAAACAAAGCCGTAAAGAATGTTTTCAGTAAAAAAAAAATTCTGATGCGTTTCATTTTTAATCTTCGATTCAAAAATCATAAATATTGTGCCCAATGACCTATATTGTAGTGGCAAGAAGTGAATAAATGTATCTAGTTTAATTGTTTCAGTTTATAACTAAATTCTTGAAGAAACATTATGAAACACAAAACTTATAAACAATATATGTTTTTGTTTTTGCTTATTGTCATAATCTTCAAACAGTTAAAGTAGGTCACTGATAGGTGGTTCCATGTTGACCGACGTGACATTACAGCAAGGAAAGGTTATTTTATTGGTTGCAGGAAAAAGCTATATATTTAAGAAGGATTGCCCTTTATAATATTGTTCAGAAAAATTACGAAATAACAATAGAAACTTTACAAAAATATGTAAATTACTTTATTCCAAACTTAGACATGTAACCAATGTATATTCTTTATTTTTGTCATGTAAACATTTATTTTAAAAATTTAGTAGACGCCAGTTTATTTTCAAACGATAACTAAACTCAAACGTAATATCAGATATATAACTTGGTGTGATCGTCCAACATTCTTGAATGAGAGGAGAGGGAACTTTGGCGTCCCTTGTTGAGGTGCGCAAATTGAAGATGTCACGAAAGATTCACAAATACACGACCGTTCAAGACAGTCGTATTGTATATGAAAGAAAATTAATTTATTTGAAAGTTTTTAAAAAGTTATTACTCCAGAAATATTCGAAGTTATTTTCAGAAAAACGAACTGTGTCCTCCGAAAGTTGAAAGGCGCCTTTAGAACACAAATCATTTCAGTTGTCGAAAAAGCAATGATTTTGGAAAATTTCCTTCGCTCGTTTGTATCGAGGAAAATTATATAAATAAAACAATAAATACGGTGGTACCGTTTTTTTTAATAGAGAAAGGTATCGTGGTGTATTTATTAATTTACTTATGTACGCGTCACGGAAAAAATATGAACTGGCAGGAGAATAGAAAGTCTAAATGCCGGTTTTAAAATTTGGAGCAATCTTTTCTATAACAAGTCTGTTTGAAACCAAAAATGCATTTGTATTCTCGAAGATCATAGGGATTCCCAGCAAAAGGGAAGAAGGGGGGGGGGGGGTTCATAGCGCAGACTTAGCGATTAACTTTTGGAAGAGGGGTGCTTTTAAGAGTTTATTTTATTATTATTATTTTCAGGAGGATTTCGTTCTTGGAAGGTCTGTAGCACTTGGGGACGCGCCATCACTCTTGGTTGTGGGGGGGGGGGGTTGAACACCCCAAAGATCATGCTGATTAACGACACCTCGCGTTCTCTATCTACAAATGGAACAGCAAGTTTATTTTTTTCTTACGTTTTACTGGAATACCGTTAGAACAACGCAAGATTAGAATTCCCGGATTTACCCGAACATCCCTGGTGGGACAGAGGTGGAGTTGGGGCATTTCTACACCAATTCAATAATTTTCGCCACGTTTTAAAATCTTTTTTAACTTATCACTGCTTTTAATAAATGTTTCCAGCAATAGAGATTGGATTGTAACCCAGTTCAACACACATGTTTCACTATTTGTGTAGGCACAACTCCGTCATTTAGAGGGGTCAAGCGGAAGCAATTCCTTCTTCCTGGCTTTGAGAAATGAATGTATTTACAAATATGTGATCGTTGTGTTCGCTTTTTCGTGATATAATATACATTGAGTACAAGTACATTGACACCGGTGGGAAACTTTGAAGTGACGGGCCTATTCAGGATCAAAAATTGGAACATGTTTGTTTTGATTTAAATATATACTTTGTGCATAAAAAGTAAAATAAGAAATAACAGTTTTTAAATATCACGCATTGCAGACTACTGCAGACACGTGTTTCTCTATTACAAGATACGTCTTTTTCAATGGAAAAGAAAAGCCGTTCCTTGTAACGCCGAAACATGTGTCTACATTAATCTGAAACAGTTTAATTTTGTGCTAAAATAATTATGCTATGACTGCCTGACTCAACATAATATAATAATTCAAACACCGATCAGAAAAGGAATTTCAATCTTCTCTTTTCAAGCTTCAGCAACATTTTTAGAAAAGTGAACCACACTGCTACGCGAAAGAGTCCTGGGCAGGTAGGGATTTAAGGGAATATTAATGGACATCAATTATACCTACATATTATAAAAATGGCCTAGAAATGCTGAATTACCCAAACTGCATTTAGAGTCAGGTACTTAGTGAAAAATAATAACTAGCAATTTTATACCTAAATTCAAAAAAGATACATTTTGTAAACTAAAAACATTCCTTTATTTTTTTGTTTTTACGGAGCAATTTTGTTCTTTTTCATTGAATCGGATAGATGTATAGTGTGGGCCGTGTGAGAACGGCGGGTCTCAGGTTTTCGAGTCTTCTTTAGTTACGAAAGCTAAGTTCCGGATTTCTGTAGTGATGTTGAAGTGGATAAAGTATTTTAAAAAACGTATACTCTCTCTTCACCTTATCTCCCCAACTCCCCCAGTAAAACGCTCTTTTTAGTTCCGTAACCTCTTCAGAAAAAAGCCATTAAAAACTAAAAATGCTTTATTTTAGCCGATGCTAAAAATCATCATAAATTGAAGAATACAATTTACTTAAAACAGTCTTTACTGTTAATTTGAATTCATATAATCGATATAAATTAAAATTGATCATTGGGGAAATAATCAACAGGCACCATACTTGACGGCATGACACCTAATTTTTATTTTCATACTCCATGCGCACTGACGCTTTTATTTGCTTTTAGTTTGTCGTACTCTCGAATTCCCCCCTCACTCCCCCATTACCCCAGGATCAACGAATCTTCAATAATATGTTAAAGTTTTCAAGTCATTCATTTGAAGCCGTCGTTGAAGCTTTCAATAACTAATTTCAGAGCGTTTCTGCACCCCAAAAGACAAAAATCTTATATAACTATCTAGTTTTCGGGATATTGGAAATGCTGGTTTCCGCAGAACTAGACAGTAGACACCTATCTGTACTGGGCCATCACAAAATAGACGAGGTGAAAAACAAAATGTTGAACTCGAATTTTCTCAGAAAACTCATTACAGATTTATTTATCACATGTAGAGATTTAAAATTTCCAAAAATTTTGAAGTGGTGGAGAAAAAACGGGTTTTTTTCTGGAAAAATTGGTTTTTTTTATGAATAAAAATAGGGTTTCTTAATAGCTCTTATTTTCTTGGAACATATAAAGGGTTAAGCATTAAAAATTACACACATCTTATTTTTCTGCTACACATAAAAGTAACTTTAATTAGGAAAAAAGAAGCCTTTTTTGTTTTATAATTGCTGTATTGATATTATTGAAATAACTTCGTGACAAAAATGTATTGTTTTGTGCAAAAAGTATTAAATGTTTTTTGATCGATGTTCAAATTATATTATCACACAACAACTTGCATTATCAAAGTAAGACAGTATTTTAACACACAAGGAGAGGGGGTGGAGAAGGAGACAGCATAAGAATTTGAGAGAAATTTCTAATTTTATCACTTTTTGCAGAAAATTTCAATTCAAAATTATTGAAAAGTTGAACAGATTCAATGTTTTAATTTTGCCGGAGTGGAAATAAACCCCTTAGGGAAAAAAACGTTTTTCTCTGAGGGGGGGGGGGTTTCGAAAATTTCTGGGTTTTTTTCCTCCAACTATTTTTATCTCTAATCACAAGAAACATCTCACACAGCTATGGAAGAAATTGGCGTTTCACGTATAGCGTGTTCTAATTAATCAAGAATTGAAAGCTCCTGATCAAATTAAACGATTAAGTTATTGTCGATGGATACGAACATGCATAGATGGAAATGGAATTGAAAAAAGTTGATCCTGTGTTCTTTACAGATGAAATCTGATTATTTCATTTCACTGGCTATGTCAGTAGTCAAAATACAAGACTTTGGTCCACCAAAAAATCCACCCGGTTATCGTGAAACAAATTTTGCCTTCGGAAAAAATATCTAATTAGGGTAGACCGGGGCACGTTTACGCAATGCTCTTTGACGCACCCCTTTTTGAGAATTGTATTTGTATGAACTGAAATGTTATTCAATTTTTTTGCACGTTAAAAATAAATCCAAACTTGGCTACGGGGCACGTTTACGAGTTGACGTCTGAGCACCTTTACGTATGTCCTTACTGTGTCTTACTTCTAAACTTGCCCTGACGCTTTTTTCGTTCCGAAATGTCTCAAAATGTTTTAGTATTTTCAGGCTATTTAGTTTTGAAAATCACCATAAAATTTTTAATTGAGTTACAAATTTGTATCTTACAGCTTACAATATCATGTAGCGCTGTCTTCCTGCCCCTTCAGCTTTTACTTTATACACTATTCAGTCTGTACTAAATTTGCTTTATTTTAACGATGGTAAGGCATTATGTTCAAAACAGTAACAGAACCACGTTAAGTGTCAAAATAAATATGCGTAAACGTGCCTCGTGTTAGGGGCAAGTTTACACCACCGATTTGGACTCAAAAATATTTTTTTAACACTTAAAAACGCAAACTGGGCAACAACTGAATGTACCAATTTTGATTCCATTAACTGCTTCATAAAACCGCAATGTCTAAAATTTCCTAAGTTGAAACAAAATTTAGAAATTGCATTGAAAAAAAATCCCCGTAAACTTGCCCCGGTCTACCTTACTGAGAAAAATCCTTCGTGACCACGCTCCAAACAAAAAACTACCGAAAGTGTCAGTGTGCATGGAAAATGAATAAAAAATGAGATGTAATTTCGGTAGTTATATAGTATTGCCAACAAGCTAAATAATTTGTATTTCAAAAAAAAAAAAAATATTATAACAGGTTGCGTGACTTTTAGATGTCTCTCTAGTAGTACATGTGCCGATGATGTTGGTGAAGAAGTGAACTGTGTACGTTGATAACCATGAGATACTGTTACTTAACGTTGATTGTTATTGGTGGAGTACACTTGACAATTTTTGCCAGTTTCAATTCTCCAAGCATGGGACCATTTGAATTTGTGTTAATGCAACAAATGAAGTTTTTTTTAGACTTTGATTTCAATTCGTTTAATGTGTTAAAAAGAGTTTTTTAAATAATGCTTTGTTTATTTCTCATTCTTTTATTGTTATTTTTTTAGTTTTGATTATTATTTAAAAGCTGATGAAAAAATTTCCTTTCAATTTTTTTGTGCTTTAAACTACAGTAAAACTTGCTATTAATGTTTATTCAAACTGTATGATACATTCGGCACATTTACATAGGATATGCAATAATCACGAATTCTCAAAGCTGGAAGAAGGTAATTCCAGTACGATTTGTTTACATTGCAACCTGCAGCTCACCAATAAAACTCTCGGTGTAACCCGATATTCACCTTGCAAGGAATTGGTCGAAGATTCTACAGCTCTGGATGAACTCTTTACTAAAACTCTATATTTTCTACGGGGAAAGAAGCACGATTTTTATTTTGTTCTAATAGTTGCGTGTGTTTTAATCTGATTTTCTTCATAGGCACCATGATCTATTTCTCTACAGCATCAAAAAAAATGCTTCATTTGCCTTGAACTGTCTGATTGACTCTTTCTTGTGTGTGTGTGTGTGTGCTGTATTTTTTTTTCTTTGCAAGAAATATTCAGGGCCTGAAAAACATTGTCATTTACAACCCTGGCTTCGTACACATTTTTCCCCATCTGCTATAGTTTGAGTTTAAGTAAAATTTACTCTCGGTAAGTATCCTCTAAGTGTTAATAATAATGAAAACAGTTCACTAATTTTTAATGCTCCACATTTTTCTTAGAAAGGCCGTCATTACTTGTTTTTTGTGGAATTCATGACTCATCGATTGACTTCTTGAATTTCGAAGGATTTTTTTTTTAGAAAAGGTTAGCCAATTTGAAAGGCAATTTAACTTTTATACCTAACAAAGTATTGCTGGCTTTAAGCGGGTTTTGCTCGTTAAAAGCAAATTATGTTCTTAGTGACTATGTATTAGCAAAACGAACAATAATGACTAAGCATTTTACGAATCAAGTTTTCTGATCAAATCGTTAAATTCGAGTACTCGTTAAATAATGTCTCCTTATAAGTGAGTTTGACTGTATCATTAAAAAATCGTTTTTTTTTTTTTTTTTTTTTTGCAAAAGCTTGGAATAAGTTCTGAAATACTCAATGTTATAAGCTCATTATCATGAGAAATTTGGCGATACTTCAAGATTTTCGTCTTGTTTCACCACCCTCCCGCCAAATTTCGCATTACATAACACATTTTCTCAATTTCAAGAGATAAAAGAAAATAATGCAAAAGAAGATAAGTGCTACAGCATATTTCGAAACATAAGTACATGCTAAAAATATTTTTATTTCCATTATCAAACACAAGATAAGTATTTATATTCATATACATGTGCATTTCCAATTTTGTCTTTCTCTTTTAATAAATTCATCTCATTTGCATTGATGTTAATTACTTTTGCAGTGCTTTTCTTCCAGTTTCCTTGTGCATGTCTGAAAAAAAAAAAGTATTTTTGCTATTAACTATCATTTAAATCAAACTTGTAATATCATTCAATAAGCGTTTAGATACAAAACATTATTTGCTGTTTTCATATGCTTTGATTTGAAGCAATACATTTCTACATCAGCACTGCATTATCAATGTAATTTGATATCCATATTTGTATAACTATAATGTAAGACAAGTAATTGGCCCCTTTTTTAAAAAAGGAAGGTGACGTTGACTTGTTTTAACAGTACTTTAATTATGTTTACATTGCGTTATGTTACGGTTGCTGAATTGCTTATTATTATTATTATTATTGAATGAAACTAAATGAGTTTTTCAAGATCAGCGCAGCAAAAGTTTTTCCCCCACTCTTCAGAGTAGTGACAATCAACTTTTTATTTATTTATTTATTTATTTATTTTTACCGTTTAGTTACTAGCAGGGTTAACAATTTTAGCTTTAAATATGTTCTGATCATTTTAAACGTCTTTGGCATCAATACACTAAATTTTGCTTATCGATCGAGGAATGTATCACATTAATAGCACGAAGAATTCCGGATGTCATACAGAGTTAAGATGGCCGCAACAAGTAGTGACATTAGAAAATGTACGAAAAATATATATGAGTGACATTTTTTCCATAAAAGAAATCTATCGCTGTAGTAATTAGTAGTTCCATTTTTCGTTCAGTCGAACAAAAAAGATCAAAATTGTACTGTTGATGCAACCTGAAATGGAAAGAAAAGTTGCCTTAGAGGCATTTAAATATACGAAGGTCATTCAATAATTAAAGACACCTACTGACCTGGAGAAAGAACCATTTACTTCTGAGAAGTGATAATTTTCCTACTTTTAAACATCATTCTCATCAACACTAATGCCTCTGTAACAACGGGTTACTAGCTTTTATTATACCGGCAGAAAAGAACTTTTTGTTTTGAGGGGGGAGGGGGCAAATCCCCCACTTGTGAGAGCAAATTTCCCCGAAATTTCTTAACATTCACGTTATCCTGGAACTGCTTCCCACGTAATGCCTCCTTCTGGAACCAAACAAATGGAAATCAGGGTGTGCTTTATAAAGGGTATAAGAGAGATGAGGAAGCACCTTCCATTACAATTAATTAGTGTTTTCTTGGATTAACTTTGCAACGTGAGGACATGCGTTGTCTTTCTGGATAATCACGCCTCTCCTTCGAGATCCACGACGTTTCTCTTTCGCGACTGCCTTTACTTTCTTTAAAAGCATATCTAGTAAAGGCTGTAAATTGTACGCAAAAGTCGAGTTAGAAGTGAAACAGTTGAAACTTCAATAGGCCAACCTAGAACAGTGTTCGTCAGACATTGATTTTCGACTACTTTTAAACTGTTCTTCCACTTGTAAAAACTTCCACAGTTTGTACAAGTTTCACCATACACTTTAGTCATTCTAGAGCAGAGTTTCTCAACCTCTTTTGATGCATGGAGGGACAAGAGCTTTTGAAAAAATTTCGCAAAGCAGTGGTGTTTTTTTATTTTTATTTATTTTTTCTTTTGCGAACCGTTAAAAACATGTGAATTTATTTTTACAGGCTGATTATGTTTTTTTCTTACTTTTATTTTTTTGGAAAACATGAACCATATGAAAACATAATAATAATAATGATACATCCATGGAAAAATGATAAGGACAAAAAAAAGGTAGGCAATTATGCAAATATTTTCATGATAAAAATACATTAAACTATGCATTTTCAAACAATGTTTGTTTAAATTTTTTTGAAAATTATTCAAATGCATGAGTTTTTAAGGCTTTAAAAGTATGCTACTTGTAAAAAATTATAAGGACATACATTAATTTTAGACTGGGAACAAACATTTGATTACTTAGTCATACCATATGATTATTTGCCATAACCCAAAACTGTTACCCAGTAAGATTGTTCACTTTACCTCGTTCTTTATCAGGCCAAAAGCACATAACTCTAAGAATGTAAAAAAGGTCAAATTGTTGCTTACAAAAAATGTAGAATTAGTAGGCGTAAAATTACAAGTAAGATAAACATATCTCAACAGTACTTTATGATTTTTTGGCACGAGAGTACGGCAAGAAAAAGCTTACAGGCAAACTTCCCAGTCTTACTAAGCGCTAGAAATGAGCAATTGTTCATAGAGATTGCTTAAAAAAAGAGTTATACTCAATTCCAGTGTTGAACATGCTAAACTACGGTCACATTCACCATTTACAAAGCTTCAAAAGAAGCTTTGATTTGAATTCCCTAAGAAACATGTTTCTGTTTGGCCTCGATGGAAATATGTCGTATTTTGTGATGAAAAAAACTTTTATTTGGACGGAACAGATGATTTTCAACTTTACTAGCATTATTTTCAAAAATAAACTTTTTTTTTTCGAACGACAATTCGGAGGCGGTTTTGTGATGGGTGTGGGCAGGTTTCTCAGCTAATGGAGCACCACAAATTGTGTCCATTCAAGATCCCTTGAGTTCAAAATCGTATGTTTATACGCTAGCTGAAAATTTATTACCTGAAGCTGCCCTTATCACAGGTGTGACTATGTTTCAGAAAAACAAGGCAAATTGCCATGTGTCTTGTGGATCACACTTATGGTTTGAGCCTAATTCAGTGAAAATTCTGGACTGGCCCACAAAAAGTCTTTAATTAAACCTCGTAGAGAATCTGTGGGGCATTTTAACTTGAAAAGTGTCTAAGGATGGGATATAATATGCAAATAAAAATGACTATACGTTATCCATTGAATTGGCGTGTAAAAAGAATTCTACATGAATGTTCACTGAACTTTCTGAGGCAATGACTGGACGATTGATGAGGGCAATTGAAATAAAAAGTGATTTTTTCGAATAGTAATTTTTTTCAGGACATATTTCTTAATGTCCTTATAATTTTTTCCATGTTTCACCTAAGTTAATTAATGATTTAACAATTATATTACGATTTAATTTCATACTAACAAGTTGCTAATGTTTCCTATTCACAAGTAATAAATTATGATTTATTTTGTTGGCAGTTGATCATTACTTTCATACATAACACTTATTTTTCAACGTGACCTTATATTTCTTTCTATGGCTGTAATAACAATGGTAATATTAAATCAATTAGAAAAATGATCTAAATAAAACTTTATTTCGTGTTAAAGAATTGTTACAAAAAGCATTTAAATTTTAAGAACGAGATACGTACTTTTTCTAATAGTTATACAGAACTAATTATTATTGCTGAAAAATCATAGAAAAGTACAGTATGAGACACCAAATTCGGAATTCCTAATTTTGGAAAAACCGAAACCTAGAACCTTTAAAATATTTAAAAAATCAAAAAAAAAAATCCCCCTTTTTTTCAGCTTTAAAAGTTCAAAAATGTAAACGTTCGGCAATTATTCGTTGAAAACACAGTACTATCAGTTCAGCTTTTTTTGTTTTTAGCGTTTTTCCCATGCCACGTGTTATGAATAAATAAACGTTTTGTTGCAATTGTGCAGCCTGCGGTCTACGAAAATTCGTTTTTGTTTCTCAAAAGTACGCAATACAAAGCCTAGAGAACAAACGTACAAAATATTTTTAGAAAAAATATGATTTGTTTATTATATCAATCAGTACTTTTCAGAATAATATAAAGCAAAATCCGCGGACTAGAGGTCGCTGCAAATTATCTCCGACTTTCGTTTTAGCATAATGAAGTAAACTTTCATTAAAGCTAATTAAGAAAGCAAAGAAATTTAGCACGAAAATAAGTGAAATTAAGAAAAACGTGACAAATACCGCAAGACAGGAAAATTTTCACTATTTTTAAAGTCAGAATAAAAAATCCGGAAAATTCTGACTTTCGGAAAGGTCGCTGTCTCGAGCATTCGGATTTGGGGTCCCATACTGTTTGAAAATTAATCAAAACTCAGGTAAAAAATGTCGAACAATTATTGTTATATTATGAAGTATTCTGTCAACCTTTTATACGTACCGGTGCCGGTTCGGCAAACCAGTGGTTGAGAAACTATTTTTTAGAGTATGCCTCATCTGGTTTTTTACCCTCAACAATCAAAAAACAAACCACAGAACGTTGTTCAACCAATGCGAAATTTTCAAGAAGACACGACATTGCTTAATTTAATTTGAGGTTATAAACAGAGCAATATTGACCAATCAGCAGTTTAGAACTCGTCCCAGCAACGCCAAGATCGCAAATGTAACAAACTTGCACTATCAACTGTCATTTCTTCAAATCACTTTGTCTGTTTCTTTTTTGATTGACACTCGAATATATGTTGCGCGATGTGTGCGGAACAAAAAAGATTCTTTTAAGTAACGTATTTTAATAAACGAAAAGTGTCCTCGAAAGCAGCAGCAGAATTTAAAGAACAGCATTGAGTGGGTAATGGGCGAGAAATACGAGAAGACAACCTCTCAAAGTTGGAACAATGATGCGCAACAGAAAACGTCAAATAACTTCAGCATTTGCAAAAACTTTAAATTTATAACGCAAAGAGCTTGCACGGGTATGAACTAAGCATGCATATTTTGTATGGACGTATTAGGCTCAAAATACTACGCGTATTTACGATTTTTTCAAAATAAGAGGGACTAATCATCGGTCGCTTCGCTCACCAATCTCGTCTTGTATATTGTTTTGTGCATTGTATATGAGCCTCGCGTTTGACAGCCCCTAACTATGTTCGTCTTCCTGAAATTAATTTATTAGGATATGGTTAGTAATTTACCTACCGTAAATTCCTTGAAATGATCCATGTCTTCTTCAGAAAACTAAAAAACAATAATGCACTAGATTAAGAAAAGAATTTGAGTTAAAAAAAATATTTGTTTTTACGACGGAAAAAGAAATACGATTTAAAGCCAAAATCATAAATGATTGTGGGAGAAACTCAAATTTCAACAGCTCGTGTTACTTCATTTTTGACAAGGATTTCCGTTTATAACTGAACGAGTCTACTTTCCCGTACGTAAATATTGATTTTCCATTATCAGATCAATATTCTATCAATTGTCTCAGGTAGTGAACGATGTCATGAAGGTAACCTTCTAATTGTAAAAACTAATTTCTTACAACAAAATTTGCCGCTCTTCTTATGTAAAAAAGAAAAAAGTAATGTATATTAAATTCAGTTTCTAGAATTATGGTTTGATATTCAGAAAATTTCAACCCTTAATGAGTTTTCTTTTTCAAACATTTTAAGATTCCAACTTATTTTTTCTAGTATTAAAGCTCATAATGAACTGAAAGGCAAAGTATAAAACACAACTACAGCAAAATATTTCTACTAACACATAATTTCGTATCTGAAAGAAAAAATAGTAAATACGAGGGGGGACCCAAAAATAACCGGATTTTTGTTCTAAAATATTTATATATTAGTTTATTCACAAAATTTCTTTTGTCTCCTTTAAAGTGTTCACCCTTAGATGCAATACACTTGTTAATTCCTTTTTTCCACTGTTAGAAGCTCCCCTAAAACTCTTTAACTTTGACCATGTCCAGTGCCCGTTGCGAAGTAGTTTTTACATCCTCTGCATCATCAAAACGCTTCATTTTCAGATTTTTTTTCATCCTCGGGAACAGAAAAAGATCACAGGGGGCTAGGTCTGGCGAATACTGGGGTCGAAGAACGAATGGCCACTCCTGAGAGGCCAATTAGCGATTAATAGTAAAGGTTATGCGTACGGGAGCGTTATCATTGTGAAGGAACTATCCTTCCAATCACCCTAGCCAGCTCCAACTCACTCTTGTTTCATCTAAATTTTCGTCAATCGTAAAACGACCACTCTTGTTGATTTTTTGGCAGATTTTTTCAACGTTTTCATCATTTCGAGACGTTGAAGGGCGCTCAGAGCGAACATGATCTTCAACATTTATACTACCGCGTTTAAAGCGCCCAAACTACTCGAAAACTTATGTACGGCTCATAGCATCGGTCTTGAAAGCTTGTTAAAACATTTGGTAAGCTAATCCGTTGCCGACTTTTCAAGCAGGAGAAGCAAATTTTCAAGTTTAGTTTGTTCTTTTAAATCTGCCATGTAATGAGTTCGCAGGCGGAAAGAAACAACACCTGAGAAAACCAACCCTACGATCAGACGGTATCAGTTAAACTGACGCCACTTGCACAGCTGGTTTGTGAAGCTCTTTACTTGAGCCATCTAGCTGGAGAACACTCTACTACATCTAGAATTGGCATCGCAAAATTAGTTCGGTTTATTTTGGGTCCCCCTCGTACATCTATGTATATAAGTAAGGCAGCCGCATTTTTTATAAAATAGGGAAAAACTGAGTACAGTGAGACATGAAAATTCAATTACATTTTTATCATTAAAAAAAAATCTTATTTCTTTCAAATAGAAAATCTTATTCTTTTCAAATTCATCTTAACGTAACAGGTATACTAAAATTTGATGTAGAAAAGTCTACGAAATAACGCAAACGAAGTTAAAAAAAACTAACAAAGAGAAAAAAATCGAAAATCTATCAAATATTTTTATTTATTCATTGATTTATTTTCGTTTTTACGTGATCCAAAAACAAAATAAATTATTCAATATCTTTGCTAGCTTTCATTTAAAGCATTCATTTATCAGTGTGCGGAAATGGAAAAAATAAAAATTTAAAGTAGCAGAATGCTGTTTTTAACATGCGCACCCAGCATTAAAGGACGCATAGTTTAACTCCATTTTTTTCCTTTTTTTAAAATATAATATTTAATAAAAGAATAAACTTACATCCACGCCTTGGGATTCGTTCATAACGCAATCGTATACCTAAAAAAATGATAATAATATACTTTTTAGTAAACATTTAAATTCTACATAAAAATGTAGCAACAAGTATTCTATGTTTGATAAACAAATTATTATTGCTATCTATGATTACACGTATAAGGTGCTGCAGCTATTTGAGGACACACGATATAGGAGTCACATTTTTCTGTGGTTTATAGGAACATAGATTTTTTCGTTGTAGATACTATGGTAGACCCTAATCTTCCTCAGAAAATGAAGAGGCATGCCGTTGTTGCCTCCTTAGCTGCAGAGCATATCTATTCAGAAAGTGCTGCATTTTTGATGGTTTCCTGATCATTTGTTCACAAAGTTTGGAGAATACTGGGAGCTACAAAGGGGGATCTGTTCGTAGTTTCGCAAAAGGAATTGACATTGTCGATTTACATGCTTTAAACATTTGAGTAATTTACGAAATGCTTACCCAATGCACAGTTTTGCTAAATATATTATCCTGACAGAAGCAAAAAAAAAAAAAAAAAAAAAAACGATCACCGAGAAAAAGCAATTTAAAGTTTTCTTTTTCAAAACAACACATAGTGAGTATGACCTAAAACCACTCATAACTTTTAAAATATTTGAACGAAAGCGATACAACTTTTCCCCTGCGTTCAGAATAGTTTTTAATTTTGAAATAAGCTTTTTTTTTTTTTTTTTTGAGCAATCACGATTGCTTATTGATCTCACTTGACGGTTTTGATGTCCTATCATTTTATTTTCCAGCCAGCACCCTCTGCCCAGCATCACCGCCCGCCGGCCGGCCTCACGATGCTGCTCCTATAGCGAAAACCGTCTCCAGGTTGAATCCATGTCCTACACACACACACGCATACATACACAACTACACACACACGCACGCATACATACACAACTACACACACACGCACGCATACATACACAACTACACACACACGCACGCATACATACACAACTACACACACACGCACGCATACAGACACAACTACACACACACGCACGCACGCACACACACACACACACGCACGCACACACACACACGCACACACACACACACACGCACGCACACACACGCACAAACACATACTCACATACATACACACAAACACATACACACGCATACGTACAGACATCTACACATACACAGACGCATACATTCAGACACCTACACATACACACTCACAAACACACACACACAACTACCCACACTCTCATGCCTGCACACAGACACAAACACACATGCCTACACACATACACATACCCCCTACACACAAACACACATACCCCCACACACATACACACACGCCTACATACTCACACTCGTGATTGCGAAAAACATAATTTGAATTCAAGATGTCAAAATTCAAATTAATTTTCCTTTTCTTTTTTTTGATCGTTTAATCATTGTTGAGTTACTGTAACCCCTTAAGGTGCCCCGAAAAATTAAAGGTTGATTTTTCCAAAACGCAAGCCCTCTTATATTTTTTCTTGTATGTCAAAACAATTGTAAAAAATGTTTCTTATGATTTGAGCCTGTGACAAAATGCGTCTGAAAGTGAGCCAGCACTTGAGCACTAGGCCGGATCAAAAAAAAAAAAGGAAAAAAACGTTTTTGGAAATTCGAAATTTTATGTTGATAAAACGTTGCGCCTTTTGACTCACATGTGCCACAAAATCATTTACCTAAATTTAAAAACATTAAGCTATCCCACAGAAGGCCTAAAATTTATAATTGACTTCAAAAATTTTGATTATTTTCTATTCAGTTTTTTAAAAAATACAATTAAATTTAAGGGGGGAAACAGTTAAAATGGGTCAAAAATTCACTTTTTTTAAGTCATAAAATGTTGTCAAAACTATTCAAGAATATGTTGCCAAAATCTCAGTGAAAATTCCGATTAATTCCGATGCTATGAGCTTTTAAGGTGACTGTGGAGATACGAAAACATTCACAGCATTTTCTTTTTTTTTTCAAACGCGTTTTTCCTGAAACAATTTTTTTCAACTGGTGGGTATTCTAGCTCAAAGAGTTTGTGTAAGTATTTTTGATTCAATTATATTCTTTATGAACATAGCTCTTTGATGATGTTATTAATAAAAATATTTTTAAATAAAAGAAATATGAAAAAACATTTTAGATAAACATAACATTGTAAACAAACACCTCAAAAACTTACAATTTTCAACTTTTTTGATCACAAATAAGTTCATATTCTTATAAATTATGTCGTTTTTGAGAAAGAAAAATTGTAATTATTACAGAGACAAAAATTATTGCTTCGGTTATGCCCACCAGCAGCAAGCTCTGATGGAGACTGCCCCATGGACAACAGCTTCTTACTTCACTAATTCTGGTGGAAATGACTTCAAAAAATTGCAAAATGTACTTCAAAAGATGAAAGTATCCTCCAAGTAAAAAAATTTTATTATTTCTTTCCTGTTAAAAAAATTCTCGAAAAACACTAAAATTGTTGGCTCCTCTAAACAGGTTTCTCCCATTAAATAAAATATGAAGTTCAAAAATTTTTAGAGAACAAATTTTTCAATGGGCATTCGCCAATGAATCAAAAAAATAATTTAAAATGAAATATTTAACTTAAACTTGAAAAAAAACATAATTTTAAGTATTACGTGGGAGATTTAATATTGTATTAATATTGTATGATTTAATCTCAGATTTAATATTGTATGAGAGTAGATAATTCTATTTAAGACTAATTACCTACTTTGTTGTTTTACTTTGTTGTTTACTTTGTTGTTTTACTTTGTCTTTTTAGCTAGATAAATTCTTAAATGTTGCCTTGAATTTTTAAAATGTATATGCAGAAATAACATAATTTTTTTTTAAATACCAAGCACTTTTCATAATGCACTCAAAAAACAAAATAACTTTTCTCGGTCAGAAAGAACAGTTTAAGAATTCCTGTAGTTTTCAATTATTCCAAGAAAATGACACCATAAACGAAGAAAAGTGCGGCTAAAGTCATTAAGAGAATTTCTTATCATCATCTTGCTTTCAATCATAACTTTGAGTGTTGAAACATGCATATTTTTCTTGTTGGGAAATAGGTTTGAAATGACTTGAACCGCACTTTTCTTCGTCTGTGGAGTCATTTTCTTGGAATTTTCGAAACCTATAGGAGTTCTTAAATTGTCCTTTCTGATCGAGAAAAGTTATTTTGTCTTTTTGAGTGCATTATGAAATGCGCTTGGTATTTTTTTAAAAAATATGTTATTTTATTCTTTTTAGTATTAATGTATTTCAGAAATAGAATAATTTTACCCTCACGAAACTTCACCTTTTTTTTCGTATAAATGCTCGTTACTAAAAGGGAAAAAACCTATATACGTGACTAAAACTTTAAGCAGTAGGCGCTAAAATTTAATCCTTTTGTTCCTCTCTAGGATTTATGCTTGCTAATTTCATGCTTGCTTCAGAGAAGCCTTGATTCAAAATTTTCATTATGATTGCTTTTAACATTACTGTTCAAGGCAACAAAATTTGTAACAGCAATATTTAAACATTTAATAGGGAAAATACATGAAATTTTCTGTTTTCTATCCTAACTGAAATAATAATTTTATTTTAGAATTTTAATTTTCAGCGCTAAGTTGTACCTTAAGATCAAGCAAATCATTTAGTGAAATCCCGAACTCTCTAAGTGGTCTAGTTGCAGAGATATAAGCAAAACCAGGCCTCAGATTTCTCCGTGACAATCAGGCCAATTATAATAAAAGTTCTTAAAAAAGAAACAATTTTTTGAGAAAAATTATTAATATTATGCATAATGCGGGATACTTAAGTACTTCTCAAGCCGAATAAATGTGTTTGTGGTATAGGTGAGGTTATATGGACAACATTTTATCAACACAAAATTTCGAGTTTGTAAAAAAAAAGTTTTGTTTCGATTCGGCCAAGTACACAGGAGCTGGTTCACACTTTCAGATTCAAGTAGGAACGGGTTGCTATTTTTCAAAGGATATGAAACTTTTTTTTCAATTGTTTTGGAAAAAAAGAAATAAATCTAAGAGGGTGTGCTACTTGAAAAAAAAGACTTTCATTTTTTGGGACACCGTTTTTATTTATTTATTTATTTGTTTGTTTTATCATGCAATAGAGTGAAAAAACGTTTTGCAGTGGTAAGTACACCAAGCGCAAAAATTTGCAGAAAATCGACTTATATGTTTTTTTTTTTTTTTTACTTTTCTCCTTTCATTCTTTTTCTTGGACCAGTGTCGAAACTTTAGGCATTTGTAGGTGAAAATTGGCAAAAACATTTGAACGCAATAAAGATCGATCTTTCGGGCCCTCTTCGTACCAGAAATTAGTTTTTTTGATTAACATTTTATTAAATCAACAAATAAACATATCGTAGAGATCGTTGCAAATTTGCAACTTTGTAATCTCTCTCAGTGTGATTCATGAAAAAAAATTTTTATTTGTGAAGGATCCTTTACGATTCGTATCCTACAAGGGAATAATTGAAATGCGTCTCATTAGGTCGCTTTTTAAGTCTTTATGACATTAAAGAGGAATGTATTTATAAGTTTACAAATCTATTTGACTGTGAAATTTTGAAATTGCTAGCCTTCGTGCGTGCTCAGGGCGAAACTGATCGTTTTAAATTTCATATTTTATAAAATTTTCAAAATTTTTATTTCTACTGCTATTATAATGAATCTATCGCCTGCTGTCATATTTTCTGAAAGTTTGCTAAAGTTTGAAGGCATACTCTGCGTGTTTTGACCCCAAAGCTTAGGAACGAAATTAATATTTTTGAAAGAAATACTTAAATCTTCATGAATATAAGTAAGAATTTCATGAAAATTTATAAAAGATTGTACATAGTGAGCAAATGAATTACTAAAATTCAGTTTCTTCCCACCTATTTAGAGCGAAGCATAATGGTAAAATGTTTTTGCTTTTCTCCATATGTTGCTGTTTCCTCAAACGCATGGGCAATTTAATTTATATTAAAACATTTTGGCTTAACCATAATCTTAGGGCGACAATCATTTCTCGAGAAGCTCTATAAAATGTGAATTTTTGCAAGTGATGAAGATTTGTCTTGTCCGAAACTGTATACACATTAATATTGTTTCGTATAAAAATGAATAAAAAGTGTCATTTAAAATGCATCATTCCTGATTTTTTAAATTCTTTAAATTATGAAGTGTAAATGTATTCAATTTTTTTAACTCGCTTTTATTAGCTTTACCTTTATGTAGTATCTTGTAACGGAATTTTGCAACTCAAATTTCACCCACTTTCTGCAATCGGATTCTTTTGAAATTTGGCATGCGACCTCAGATCCGATGACAATGCAATATTCTACAATGAAGTTAATTGATTAACTATTAGTCATTAGTTTATTCTAATTTTAATCAGTATTTTTGGGTAAATCTTCTTATATGAGGACGAAAAAATTTTTCAAAAATTAGAAATAAATATCGATAGAAGCCACTGATTTTTTTAAAAATTGGTTCCAATGTTGGAAGTAATTAGCACACGAATTGTAATTGTTTTAAACTAATTTCATGTCAAAATTACCTTTTTGTTCATATTTCTAGAAAAGCTTGCTTTTTTAGTTTTTTAAATTAAATAATAGGACTGTTGAGGTGCTCACAGATTATTTTAGTTATGAGACGATTTAGTTAGGAAAAAAGAAAGTGATTAAAAAATGTGGAGATGTATCAAAATTTTTGACTCATGTCTGAAAATGTGTGTCAAATCCATCAAGTAGTTTGTCACTTTGCACGTTTAATAAACAATTGACTACCTGTTCCCTTTTTTCTGGTTGTTTGCAAAGTGCACTCCATTGTTCCTCAGGAGATTTTGCTTCGGGTACAGATTTATCCACGCATATTTGATTCCGTTCTTGGCACTAAAGAGGAAAAACAACTCTTTAATTTGCAAAAAAAAAAAAAAAAAAAAAAAAAAAAAAACAAATAAGGAAAGACATATTTTGAAAGAAAAACTATGTATGTAAAAATAGATTAAACTTAATTGTGAAAATCTAATGTTGTGTAGAACAGATAGCATATTGATTTGGCATCAAGGTGAAACTCCGCGCACTGTCATTTCTAATGCTTATGATGCAATTCATTTCATAAATCAGTTAGTTCAATTCGCTTAATTTGTTGTTGTACATATTTTATCATAACACGGCAATTGTTCATACAACCGTTTTTTTTATTGTTAGTATTATTATTTATTACAAGTAAATCTCTATGAAGGGTAAAATTGTTTTTTCACCCTTTACAGTTGATTTCATAGTTGAAATTGTTTCCCTAACTCCAGTGCATTAACCCTAAGCTCCAGTAGATAGCGTTCATCGTTGAACCTTTTTTGTTTTTTTAATCTCCCAAAAATACTGTTTTACGAGTAAAACAGTTTCAGTTACCGGATACAGTTCAGCCTCGTCACAATAAAGCCCTCCCTGCATGTTAAACATTAACAAAACATATTATTAAATTTTTATGTCCTGGCGCGAGTTTCACTGTCGGTGACGTCAGGAGCGTTACTCGATCATCAGATATTATATATATGAGAATTTCATGAAAAAATCTTGATCTATGAAGTAATATGGCACAAACTGCATACTCATAAGACACATTTTTGCTTGTCTGTGAATTTTCAAAGTGTGTCAAAGACTTTTCAGACATCTTGTGTAATACTTAGATCTTTGCTTCATTTTAATGACCCCAAAATTAATGTTTGGAAGTTATTTTTGAAACTGTTGAAACTTCTCCTCCTATACAGCGTGCGGCAAAAAAAAAAAAAAAAAAAACTCGGACAAAGTTTGCATTATCGAATTGAAGTAAACTAATTTATTTTTATCGATTGTCTTTATTTATTTTTGTCTCTCAGTTTGTTAGAAAATAACTTAAAATATATATCCCAGTTTATTTATTGTTTTTCACTTTCTTACAGTTTTAGGCAAAACGCATGCTATTTTAAAGTGTTTTACCCAAATAGAAAGACAATTCGTTTTTTGTTTTTTTTTTGTGCCTCGACAAACAGTTCTTGATACAGTATGCCGTTTTAAGTGGTTTGGAAATGATAGTCGACGTCCAGGAAGTGTACAAAAATGGACTTTGAACATTTCTACTTATCGTCAGCCTATCCAAAAGTAAGTTCAATGAAATTCTTGGGTTTCCACGAGGTAAGTAGTTCGTGAGGCGGGAATTTGTGACCAATACGCGCAACTAAGGGCAAAAACAGAGCTTGGACAGAAGCGTTTCAAGTTATAAAAAATCCAGCGTTTTGCTGAAGAAAACAAATGCGTATGACTCCAAATATGCCAAAAACGTTTGAGACTGGCCAAAAGTCCGCGCTGGACGAGATACCTTTCACTGATTTACCGTTCAACTAATTCATATACCAAAGGAACCGTTGGATTTGGTCTGTAGACACTCCAAGCACTTTAAAAAAAAGTTAAATACTGCCAAATTCCGATGCAAGGTTCGTTTTTTTTTAAGGAGAAGTGACACAAAATATCTGGGTTTTGTGGATGAGGGCCGTACAATGAATCAAAAAGTGTACCAGGAGGACAATTTAGAAGCTGTTGTAGTTCTGTGGGCCTAAAAGCACTTCAGCAATGTAGACTGGACATTTCAATCAGACTCAACACCAGCTCATACTTTCAAAAAGATAAGAGTAGTGCAAGGCCCATTGTTTTTGACATGATATCATTCGTAGAGTAGAAGCCTTACTCGATAGGCCTCAATCCCATCTATTACACTGTATTGCCTATTTTCTAGTCAAATTTCTACCCTAAACCGCATAAAAGTTTATACTCTCTAAATCAATTGCTTTGAGGAAATAGGATTCATTAAAGGTGAAAGAGTTGCGGCCTTTGACTGAAAATTTCAAAAATCAGTTTCACCTCTGTATCACTGCAAAAGGCGGATAGTTTGAAACCAGTTAAATTTATTGATTGCTAAAGGTCTACTCATATTATTATTTTTTGTGTTTTGTTAATTTACATATTTTTAATAAATTACACGGAAAATTGCGTGATCGCGTTTTTTCGCCGCACCCTGTATTGTAATATTCTAAGCAATATAAAAGTAACAAAAACATTTTGATGTTGTGAAGTACAAAACAAAAGTTCATAATTTAGTGTTTCTCTTTTTTTTAAATTTAAAGTTGTACAACTACTTTTAAAAGCAATTTATTTTGTATCTGATCCTCATCGTGGCTCAAATACACTCTAAATACGATACTTTTGAGCTAGGTTATTATTTCGTTTAAATTGATTTTGTAATAATTATTTCCTAATTTTGGATAACTCTACATTACTTAAAACTACTGCAGTCTCTGGATGTCATAACCAGGCTGTCTGTATATAACAGGAAGTTCTGCCTTAACTTACCGCTTAAATGCGGTAGCTTATCGCTTAATACATAAACTTTGCCTTCAACTGACTAGTTGAACCGCACCATTGTTGCGGATTTTCGCTGATGTGCTAAATTTATTTTAGCTACCAGTTTATTGGCTGTCTCAGCTTCAATGAGTTTACAGCTGCTTTCAACTCGATTATTGACTATTCCAGACTGACCAGTTCATAACAAGGACAAAACTGCATAACCGGGCTGTCGGTATAATGTACGTTGTGCCCATCTTCCGTTTCATAACAAAAAAAAAAGTATTAAATTATAGCTATGGCAACTACAAACACAAAAATTGTGGTCAAACGTTACCCTGGATGTATTGTTACCCTGGAAATCAGTCTCTATTTCTCCTTTTTTCTTTTCCAATCCTAATTGTTGCACAGAGCATCGCCGAGTGAGTTCTCTAACGTTGAATAAAACATTTTACAAAAGTATACATTTTTTATGTATGTACATTGAGGTTTCATGCTTTGTACTATTTTATACTTTTGTTTTTGTTCAGTTCGATAATTTCCTTCTTCTGCATCATGTGGTGAATTACTATGACAAGACGAACGAAATTTTAATTGGAAATCCTGCTTATAAATCGTTAATGCAGTCGAACCCAATTGTAGCGATCCCGTATTCGACGAAACTGACATATCTGTTAAAATGGAGTCATGATGCATAATTATGCACTGGTTGGCCACATTATCAATTTCACATCAATAATTGTGTCCGAAATTCACTTAAAAAAACAACCTATATTTCGTTATATTCAGTTTTTTTAATGTTGTGCCAATTTAAGAAGTTTTTGCACTGAATGGTGACGCTGACAGCGACTTTCAGTTCATAAGTAGATAATCCAAAAAAGATTTTATTTTTTTCAACTTGAAATTTTGTGTCTCCAGAACGTGGTTTTACGTTTTACAGATAGCTTAGGGTCATTCATTAATTAATAGTTATTAATTACGTAAGGGTCCCAAGAGGGAGGGAGGTTGGAAAAATACCTACATACCCTTACTTGGGGGGGGGGGTGAAATCAATTATTACGTAATATTTTTCAAGTCGATGTTTCTAGTAAAAATCGTGCTGCCAAGTGGTTTGGCAAGGATTATATTTCATTTTCACCTGGAAAGTAAGAAATGTATTTGGATGAGTTGTTTTTTGCAAAGAATGAATATTTTTTATCTTCTTTACTAATAATAAAAGTTGAAAGTCTCTCTGTCCGGAGGATGTCTGGATGTCTGGATCTCTGTGACGCGCATAGCGCCTAGACCGTTCGGCCGATTTTCATGAAATTTGGCACAGAGTTAGTTTGTAGCATGGAAGTGTGCACCTCGAAGCGATTTTTCGAAAATTCGATGTGGTTCTTTTACTATTCCAATTTTAAGAACAAAAATATCATAAGATGGACGAGTAAATTACGAAATTATCATAGTGTTGAACCGTAACATTGGCACAAGCCAATTGGCGAGAAAATTCACCATACATTGTTTGTAAATATACAGGCAAACCAAAAGACATTTTGATTTTTCTATTACGGGCAAAGCCGTGCGGGTACCACTAGTGTAAAATAAAATAAAAGGATCGCACTATGTATGGCATTTAATTAGTATCGCGTCGTATAAAAAAAATGAGAAAAAACATTCAGTCATCTGATCAGAATTGATCTCGTTTTAAGTGTTTTAATATATTTTCTTTGAAATTATTTAAAAACGAGTCAACATTATTTTAAGTGTTATTGGTTTGTAGATTGTTTAACTAAATTATGTTGAAAATTATTTTTCTAATAATACAATGGTATTATGTAGTTGACAGCAATAAAATAATATAACTTATCTGTTGAAAAATAAAAATCTTTGATTTACGTCAAACTTGGAGTTTTAGTGTAACTAATCCACTTCTAATAACATTTCATTATTTTGAAAACGAAATAGAATCTTAGGTAAGAATAGGGGGGAAGGGTTTGAAAAATCTTACGTACCTTTACATGGGGGGAATAGGGGGTCAAAACTTTTCCAAAAGCATCCTTCTGTAATTAATGAGTGGCCCTTTACCACGGAGAATAGCAGCTCTTATTTCCGTAAAAAGACTTCACACATTTCTTTTTCCTTTTCTTTTACTTGTGTATGCAGTTGATTTTTTAATAATTTTTTTCAACATATATTTAAAATTGATTAAATGCGTTTCATTTTTTACGTTATATTTCCCTAATTAATAGTTAAATGACTGAGTACCACTAAAACATACGTAGTAGGAATTTCAGCAGTGAAAATGTAATCATCCTCATTGGTATAATAATACACAGCCTTGTAAATTTACGACTGAAAGTGAAAAGCAACTGAAACGATAATGAAAAGCAACATGTGTTTCGGCCTAACAAGGGAAATGGTTTCTCATCGCATTGAAAATGCGTTCCACTACGACTAAATGTAATATGCCAATAATCTTCATTGTCATTCTAATAAGAGAAATACTACTAACATTCAAGATATTAGTAGTAGCTACATGTATTAGAAATGTTTTAAATTTTAGTAAACATTTTCTAAATAGTTATTAGTCATTTTTTTTTATGTATCAGTTTGTACTTCATAAAGTTTATTTACTACGCAACGTAAATCAAAAAAATATGCTACCATTAAACCTAATGCATTTTAATGATGATAAACTATTGTTAAAAGTTTTTTTACTCCCTAATGCTTCCATTATGTTGCATATACGTAAAACCTAAGCGAGAGGATTTCTGTTTCTGTTGCTCTCGGTTAGAAGTTTTTTCTGTAAAACTTTTGCGTGGATTTTAAAATTAAAATATGTTTTAAAAGCAGATACATACCGATTCAGGCAACATTTTGTTGCATTGAATGTACTCATCCCTTACGGCTTTTTCAGCTAAAAAACGAAGAAAAGAAATAACAATGTATTAATTTTATGTACGTGCAATTGCTTGTTTATGTGAATATTTCAGAAACATTTATACGATTTGAAGTTTAAAATAATGTAAAGGAAAGGGGGGCATGGCCTGGCAGCCCTAAGTCCCCTGCACCTACCGTTTACACAGTTTATCAGTTTTGGATCTTCTGACTTTCCCGGACAAATGGGACTTCAGGGATAATTAGCACAGACCTTCAAAGGCAAATCACCCACCCTAACAAGACCACCGTAACTACCACACGCGACATAAAAATTTTGCCGACTTCATTAAATTTTAAAGAAACACATCATTACCATTTCTACTTCCTTTTTATAAAGTAAAAGAAGTGCTATTGTATACGCGAAAATTTTCACTCAAATACCGGACCAAATTTCCATTTTGCTCTCCCTTTAATGAATGTCGAGTTCTTTTTTCGGCCCGACCGCACGTACATATGTACCTAAAAGAACGTAAAGACGCCCGAAATATCCATTTTGATGATCCCCGACTTGTGGTGACTACCACAAGTTTTCTCATGACGCCTGTAAGTGCGAATGCATGTATGTACGTATGTACGTATCTCGCATAACTCTAAAAACGGTAAGTCATAGAATGTTGAAATTTGCTATGCAGACTCTTAGTGGGGACTAGTTGTGTACCTCCCTTTTGGTTGCATTTGGATGCTCCGAAAAGGGTCTTTTACATTTTTTTTACGTTTTTGAGGAAAATCAGTGTTAATTTCAAAGCAAACTCGATCGAAAGCTATAATTTGGCGAACACTTGGCGATACATTACCACGCTTCTAGTCGCCATGTCTTGTCACCAACTGTGCTACAAATTTGGCGAAAAAAATGTTTTTCGATTCTGGTTTCAATTTGGCGCTATTCGCGATATTTAGTGAGTTATCCATTGAATCCCGTTAATAGACGATAGTGGGAAAATTAATTTTCGTAAAACGCCTTTTTCATCGACAAACTAGGGGGGGGGGGGGTGTTTAAAGTGTTTCTTTGCTTACTCCAAAGCACTAATATCATTAAATTGGTGAGAAAGGAAGTCATGTGGTGCACACATCAGCTCGTTAGGAAACATTTTATTTTTTCTGCATAACACTCAGGAAGCTTACAGTATAATAAAAGCGTTGAACATTTTTAAATATCATTATTAGGTGAATTAAATAGTAAAAATGTAAATCAAAAGTAACATATATGAACTTAATCAGAAATGTCAACAATTCTGTTTGTAAAAATCAACAATTCCTCCACTAGAGTGTAAACACATTGGGGATAGATGCATATTTCGAAAAAAAAAAAAACTTGCAATGATTTGGGAATTGCAAAATATACAAAATTTTTACATAATCTACGGGCAAAAGCTGCTTTTAATCCAGTTTGACCAAAGCAGATACACTTTTATCACGGCGGTTGCATTGTGTAACTAAAATCTTAATGTGAAATATAATGTTATTTTTTAAAAAATGCCCTTGAAACTCCAAAACAGAAAGAAAAAAACTTTTATGGTTATATTCTACGTTAAAATATCATTTCTACAAAATCTATTGAAATTAAATTTCCTTTCAGTTCGAGATTTATGCATGTCTCACACAAATAGACTCATAGGCACTAATAAAAAAAAAGTTTTTTTTTTTTTTTTTTTTTTTTTTCGGGGTATTCAAAATCCAACTAAAATTCTTCACATTAAAAAATCAACTACGAGAATGAGGTTTCCTCTGACCTAGATTTTTCGAAACAAACATTTTTATCTAATTCATTCTCTTTCATATTTTACGCTGAGTGACAAACAGGCATCAAGACTCTTTCATTCATTTTTTTTAACACTCTAACGACATTAGAACAATATTATTCACTTACCGCATGCTATGCAGGAGTACATTTCTAATGCGTTGATCTTTCTATCATCTGCAGCACCAGCATTGAAAGCTAAAAAGCACAACATTAATACACAAAACCTTATCATTTTGTTTTCTAGTTGAATGAATGAATAAGAATGCAAAACCAGTGCGGACGTATATATTCTGTTAATTACAATATTCTTTTCTTCCTTATATACAAATTGTTCTGACATTGGCATCATTGCTACTCACCTTCAAGAAGAAAGAAGTAAATAAACAGAATTAAAAAAACAGATTGCATTTGAAACAGCGGTTTTAGTAATTAATCAGCACTCATAAGAATCGATTTTGCAATTTAACTTCCTCTATTTAAAAGCCTTTCAAAGGTTGATTCGTGTGCGTGAGTTATGCTGTTTCTGTCTTGATGCAAAGCGTTCCACTTGAATAGTAAGTTGAGGCTGGTCGAAAGCGGGTAGAAAAACGAAGAACGATCAAAAATTGCAGTTTTTGATTTTTTTTTAACATAATATGTTTGGTTTTATTTCACAGGAGGGGGGGAGAGAGATCGTGAATTTCAAAACGAAAAGTGATATTATTTGAAACCCAGTATTTATTCAACATCAAATATTTCAAGCATTTCAGAAACCCGCTTTGCCCTACCATGAGGCCTAAATCGGGTAAGCCGTTCGGTAAATCGAATAAGCTAAAGTAATTGTGATTTGATGAATTTTTTAATCGAATATGAAGTACTAAATGATTAAATCAATTGACTAGCTAACTGCCATCATAATAAAAATAAGTTATACTTGTAACCTTTTACTAAACCAATATTTACCAAAAGGTAACGAATAAATACCTTCGTGCTGAAAATTAAAATAATCAATTAACCAACGTTTTGAAGCACAAACATTACAAATTACTGCAGATACGTGTTTCGGTGTTACAATGAACACCTTTTTCAATATGCAAAGAAGTGTGAGCGTCTGAATGAAAAGTCATCCGAGAAAAGCAACACGGTGGAACAGTAGACAGTATAAATACCAAAAAATAGAAATTTAACAAAAAAAAAAGACACTTGGAGCCGAAATTTGTTACATAATTGCATCAGTAAAAACCCGTTAACTAATAAATTTCCAAGAAAACCTGTAAACAATGTAAATTGTCCAAAAATGAAACACTCTGAATAAATTAACAATAAATTTATCGACTGGAAAAATAATGTATGGAAATAATGTGTATTGTTTTCTCCCATTAATACTCTTTTGTTCCCTTCTCTTAAAGATTCTATTTACCCACTTAATTGTTGTGGGATTTAAAAAATTGTTTGCAATTGCGGATTCGGATATATCGGACAGACCCACTTTTCTTTGAAATTTCGCTTAAAAGAAGATCATCAAAGCTATTATGAAAAAACAACAGTTAAATAAATCTAGTATTGCTCAACACTGTTGGGATTCGAATCACTCTTTTGATTTTAACTCTTATCAAATTATCCAAAAATGCCCCAATTTGTTGGATCTTGATTTTTCGGAATCTTTCCACATCCTGAGACCCCAGTCTGATTTAATGAATGATCTTACAGCAATTCCGTATTTTTCTTCTGTGTGAACTCCGTTTTTAAAATTGGTTTAGTTTTTCTATTATTTTTATGTAAACGTGTGTGCATTTCTTACTTTTCTTTTTCTTTTTTTTTTTTTTTGCTTTCTAGTTCCGTTTTGTGATCAACTAATTACAATTTGTGTATCATTCACCCTGTTTTTTTTCTGCATTTCTCCATTTGTTACATTGCTTCTATACATAGTTTTTTCCGTCGGTAAATTTATTGCTAATTTGTTCAGAGTGTTTCATTTTTGGACAATTTACATTGTTTATAGGTTTTCTTGGAAATTTATTACTTAACGGTTTTTTCCTGATAGAATTATGTAATAAATTTCGGCTCCAAGTGTCAGTTTGTCTATTTTGTTTTGTTAAATTTCTATTTTTTGGTATTTATACTGTCTCCTGTTCTACCATGTTACTTTTCTCGGATGACTTTCCATCCAGAAGCTCACCTTCTTTGCATTGAAAACGGTGTTCCTTGTAACACCGAAACACGAGTCTGCAGTAATTTGCAATTTTTGTACATCAAAACGTTGGTTAAATGATTATTTCAAGTTATACGTATCCAATTTAAATTTGAAATGTAAGTCACCAGTTTTTTTCCTTTAACATAAAGAATTAATTGACAAAATCGAAAGATTAACTAGAACTAAGACTAACTCATGAAAAATCACTTTTTAAAGTTATATTTATCCTGTTTAAATAGAAATCTAAGTCAAAACATTTGACAACATATATAAAAAAAAAAAATCAAATATACAGACTAACCAACTGCCAATCTAAAAAAAAAAATACCTCTTTTAAGTCATACTTATCGAATTTAAATTTTAGGCTTATATTAACTCTGTTTCAAATAGTTCAATATTCTTTTTGATTAGGGATTTCCTTCTCAATTCTTAACACAACTCACAAAAATTGGATTCTCTTCCTGACTAACTAGTGCACGTTTCATGAGCCTACCCTCTAAAATCTTCACATTTAATCCAATCTTCTAAACGCGTCATTTTATGGTCACCAAAAGTATCCCAGCACTTGACGACATTATTTCTTTGACGAAAATTAGTGACAGAACGTTTCTAAAAATAGGGAGGATAAGACTTATCCAGTGTATCCCAGAACGATTGCTGCAAATGTAGTATCATTTTAAATCACACCAAGAAATTGCAATGAAGTTACGCAAATAAGGTTGATTACGGGCGGCTACACTTGTTTCAGTTGTTTGTACTTCAATCGCCATATAGAGAAGGTTTTAAACACTATTTTTAAAAAAAATGTAACAGATTATTCTTTTTAAACAACTGAAAAAAGAATCTTACTTTGGAACTTCTTCAAGTTTATATGCTTAAATTTCGTGCTTTCTTTTTTCACACAAATAATATTTTGATTTTTTTACATTACTAAATGCTATTTTAGTATTATAGGATAGAGCTCAATTTTTTAATCGCATCAAAGTGGTTGTTTTGATCACTAGCGGTTAAAAAAGAAAAGAAATAAGCGTAGTTTTGTTTCTCATAACTATTACTGATCTTGGTAACGCCCGGTATTTTTGCTCGATTTTTCTGCGCTATTTATGTTTTTTTTTTTTTTTTTTTTGAGGATTTTTCCTACACGGCGGTAGGCTTATGTAAATAAAATTCATTCATTTTAATTATCTAAACGATATGCTGCAATAATAAGCACTTGAGAAACGCCGAATAATAAGCTAGTAATATTTAAAATTCTCTGTCTGAATAAAATATAAAACACTAGAAAATTTAAGTGTTTTTTTTTTTTTTTGTGAAGTGAATGTTATTTCGGTGTCCCCTACTTTTCACTGACACAAAATTTCCATCACACCTGGTTTTCAGTTTCAGCCTTAGATTTTGATATATTTAAGGGGAGGAGAGAATCCTCATATATGTAATAGCGAATGATCGAGTAACGCTCCTGACGCCACCACCAATGAAACTCGCTCCACGACATCGACATGATAATTTGACAATAATTTTTTGGTAATGTTTGACATGCTGGGAAATTCTTTATTTTGATAAGGTTGAACTGAATCCGGTCACTTAACTGTTTTACCGGTAAGACTCAATTTTGGAGAATGAAGAAACGAAAACGTGGTCAGCAATAAACGCTACCTTCTAGAGCTTAGAGTTAATCCACCGCGGTTAAGGTTTACATTTCAACTATCAAAAATCACCAAACAGGCAATTGCAAATGGAGAAGCAATTTTCATCCGTCGTGCCTTGGCGGGCGATTTTCTAGCTATAATTGTCGGTGAGAAGTAGGGTAAACCTTCATTTCACTTCACTATGAATAATAAAACTAAAGAAGGTTTAATGTTTAGATAGTAAGCCTTATAAATTTCATTTCTCAAAGAGCATTTAGAAACGGGAAGCAATGCATATGACTGGAAAGCGAGATTAACTGCATCACCTATTTATATTAGTCGACGGTTTAGTTTTAAACTCCTAAAGATTGTTGTAGTACTTTAAATAAGCTTGTCATATTTTAATTCCATTATATAATAATATTTCGTGATAGATTAAGACGTAGTTTGAAAAAAAAATTATCTACTTCCTACAAGGTACAAATTTAATGCAGTGTAATCACGTACTTTTTCGTAATGATATATTTTAGAAAATATTATGCAACCGAAAAAAAAGGGGAAAAAACATTTCCTTTTCCTGAAATAAGAGTGATCAAGAGCTAGCATGAGCTCAAGTTGTTACGAAAAAGATGATTTCTCATGCTTCAAGGTCAAGGTAGAAAATACTACTTTGTAGTTGAAACATGCGATCTTTTATTATCTTCGGAAGTAGTGTATTGCTTCTGTAATGAAAAAAATTTCTGAAGGAAAATAATAACTTTTTTTCGGGTTTTTTTGATTCCTAATGTAAATATAAACTAGATCAACATTTGTAACATTAGAAATTGTCGAAAACACTGTTCTGAAGCTGAAAAAAAATAAGTTCATCAGTTAAAAGACCTTCGGAAAATTCAATGTTCAAGAAAACAATTTCTGCTTACATTTTTAGAAATTTGCCTCCGCGCAAAAAATGAAAAAGTATTTATATAATGAATAAAATATTCATCACTAGTGAAGTAGTGTTATTTGAAACTAAAAGATCAAACCCTCCAAAGCTGTTTTGCTTTCCAAATTAGTTAAATTCGTATCCGTGCTTACTATTTCTTAATTATGATAAAGAAAGTTTCCGAATAAAAAATGCAAATACGTTTGAAAATATTACGTGTGAAACTACATTTCGTATTTCAGTACACCTGACCAACAAGTGTAGAAAAAGTTTATACACTCCGGCACAAAAAAATTTTATTCAGATGGAAACAAGCGATCTTCACGTAACTGAACATGTATGTGGTCTCTAATGAGCCAGACAAATGTGTACAGATTCGCAACAAAAGATCAGTTTATTAAGTATGACACGATAAGCAGAATAGCTTCTTCTGGCAGTCAATGGCGGACTGGCATGCCAGCTCATCGGCCCGCGGGCCCATATGCCCTCCCGCCTATACACCTAGCGCCCTCAAACACCTTCGGTTTTTCTGCACCCTTGAATTTATGCTCTTTCTTTTTAATGGGCCCTCGAACCTGTGCGCCTTTTTTTCCCTTTTCTTTTTCCTCCGCCTTCGAACTTGCCCTTGAACTGCGCCTTTTTAGTAAGACCACGGTTTTTTTCCATCTTCCTTTTTCTTTTTTACACCCTTGAACCTTTTCCTCCCCCCCTTTTTTTTCCGCCGTCGAACCTATGTGCTTTTTTTTGTGCGCCCTCGACCAATTAATTAATTCACCGAACAGCAAAAAAAGAAAATCATATAATGACTTGAACTTCTTAAATCTTTTTCATAAATGCTGACTAATTTATCAAAATGGAACATATCCATTTTTCAAAAATTTTCAAGAAGTGAGAAAAACGAATAAGGGTAAGAGCAAAATAGTTTTATCAATTTCTCTGGATACAGAATTGAGCACAAAAGCACAGCAAATCATGGCCCATAGTAAGAAATGTATGTGTAAAAAAAAAAGCAAGGAGATATCGCCATCTTAATTTTGGATATGTGCCCTTTTGAACGAAAACCTGAATGTTATAAATTCCAATTTCACCAAAACTCTAATATTTCACCTTCTCATATTCTCTTTTCAAAGTACATGAATCTAAAAGTAGTGGATTCAAATTTGAGGATTCTGGACATGTGTTCTTTTGGATCTAAAAGTCTTCGTGCTACAGATTCTTTCAGGATATGTCCCGGTTGGTTCAAAGTAAAAAAGGGGGAAAGGACGGATTTGTTACCTTTTGATCAAAAAGCCACACTTTACTCGTAAATAAAATAGGATTTTCCACGTATGGACTTCTTGAGAGTAAGTGATTTGATAAAGGTCATCTTAAAGATTTAGAAAATGTCATAAAATGCATTTTTCTAAAAAGTGGATATGTTCCCTTTTGATAAATTACTCCTCAAATTACTTCTTAAAGTTAGAAGTTTTTCGTCAAGGTAGATTTTGAGTTAGTTCTAATTTCCCGTTAATATAAAGGAATAAAAAAAGCATGTAAAAAAAGCTCAATGCATCTTAAAATTATCGTTAGAAACAAAAAACAAGGTGAAAAACAAATGAAACAATTAAATAAATATAGAAAAAAATAAAAATAGGAAGGCAGGGTTTTGAGATGGGGAGAAAATGTGTGTTTATCGGTATGTCGATCTGACTGTCAGTCTTTCCGTATGTCTGCCCCTCTCTCCCTTGTGAAAAGTCCTATTCAAAGCAACCTTGTTTTTCTTCGTTCAAATGATCTCGGCGAAGAAACTTAATTCCGATGTTTCCCTTTCTGATTTAAATGATTTTAAAGTTCAAAATAATTTTCAGTATTTTGAACTTCAACAGTTCAACAGTTTTGAACTTCAACAGTTCAAAAAACTTAACAGTAAGCACCTACAGATAATTTAAGCAAATATGGATCCCGAACCTAAAGACGGATTTGCTTCAAACACATTTTGTTGTAAAAGGCTCTTGATGAAAAATGTCTTCAGAAAAGAGTTTTTTGTTTTAGCTGTTTTCAGGATAATTTTTGATCAATTCATAAAAAAATTAACATTAAGGGCCTTTAGTACAGAATTTAAAACATTTTTATCTAAGGAACTAACAGCGCTAAAAATTGAAAAAAATGTGCAAGCTCTTATTATATTTTCACAATTTTTGGTTTCAAGAAACAGGAAATAAGTTATTAACAAAAAATCGAAATACCATCTCTTGTAGATTTAACTCAAGTGTGTTTTACGCAAGTGAGAAATAAATATGATTAATTAAAATAAAATGATATAAAACGCAAATGTTTTTACCAGGGTTGCGGGGTCGGAAGGAAAATGACCGACCCCAACTCTGACTCCTAGACTTATAAAGCCTCTGACTCTGACTCTGACTCCGATTCTTGTATCCCTATGTCCTGACTCCGCAAGCATGGCAGAAAGGCAGAGTCAGAGTAAAAATGACAGATTCCTACTCTTGGAGTTTTAAAGCCTTCGACTTCTGACTCCGACTACATTACTGCGCCCTAAAATCAATCTGACTTCATCTCCACGACTCCGACTCCGAAATCCTGGTTTTTACTGTGAAATAATAATCGTTGGGATAACTTGCTTTTATTTTCATTTTAAAGTTTTACGTCATTCATTTTATTTTTAGCAACAGGAAATAACAGGAACTTCGGAGTACTTTATAATTTAACAGAAAGAAAGATCTGTGAAGACGATTTTATTTTTAATGAAAATTATTTATTAAGAGGACATTTTATTATTTATTTATTTTATAAAGTATATTTACTTATTTAAGACATTTTAAACTGAATAATTAAAAATTACTTCCTCGTTTGAGAATATTTGCATGAGAATGATTTCAAATATCAGTGAGGCTTAAAAATAAAAATTGAATTTTACCAAATTAGTCATTCCCTTACTAGTGAGGGAATTAAGTAAGGGTGTAATGCTAACTATTCAAAAAATAGTTTTATATTTCAGTGCCAAAATTTTTTTATAAAGTAATTTCATTTATCTATCTACACAAAAGTTTTCATCAACAAGTTCAAAACGACTGTTTTTATGAGAGCGACTCATATGGTGCGTTAACTAATAAATTTCTTCTTATCAATGAGATACATATATTTTTAAAAAAGCATGCTGAGACCAGTGATATTAGTATGTTAAATAACTTCAAAACTTAGCTAAGTAATATCTACATAGTTAAAAAAAAGGAACCGACTTCAAAATTGTTCTAAAAAGTAAAAAATAACTTTATTCTTTAAACACCATCGATTATAGTTTTAAACATGATTTTTACTTTCTTCTATATCTAATATATAGAAAAAAGTATTGGGTTCGTGCAAATTTTCGAATTTCGAATTTTGACGGATTCGATCGTTTTGAGGTGTGGCGAGTCCATTTCGACAATTTTTGGAAAATGTCTGTCTGTGTGTGTGTGTGTCTGTATGTGTGTGACCAGTTTTTTGTGGCAGCTCTACAGCTATCTTCCTCGTATATCAACAAGAAGAAAGTAAGAGCAAGTAAAACTGTTTATTTCATATGACTAACTATGAATCAGGGGCGTAGCGTAGGGAAGACAAAGGGGGCGCTCGCGGCAAATTTTGTAACGCTAAATCAACATCGAAGAGGGTTTTATTTTTTATTTATTTATTTATTTATTTGTTTTTTTTTTTTTAAAGATGGCGCTGTGCTAGGAATTGCGAATTTTGTATCACTATAAATCAGCATCAAAAAGTTTTTCTTTTTTACTCTTCGGTTCCAACTTGTCTCATATCAGGAATTTTTTCTCGTTGAGGCATGTATGCGGACCATTATCACTGGCTCTGATGTAGGAAGACGAGAAAGGAGGACAACCTCTTTGAAGAGGATTATATATCACAAAGATCGACAAGAGTCAGGGGCGGACTGGGTCCCCCAAGAGGGCACAAACCTTAACTACTAAAGACAAAGGGCGAAAAAAAAAAAAAAACACGAAGGCGGTCACTTTGAGGGCGTAAAAAAAGAAAGAAAGGAAAATGAAGGCGCACACTTTCGAGGTCGAAAATAAAGTAAAATAAAATTAAAAAAATAATAATTATAATTTTTGACGTATTGAATTCAAATTATGTTTTTTGCAATCACGAGTGTGTGTGTATGTGTGTGTAGGCGTATGTGTTTAGGCATATTTAGGTGTGTGTATGTAGGCGTGTGTGTGTTGACGTGTATGTGTGTGGACATAGACGCCATCACCCAGATTTGGTCCCGCTAGGGGAAGCCCATGGACAGTGACAGTGGAGTTAGCAGAGTCCATTTTTATGCTTAAGTAAACGCAAACGATTTACAACCATGGCGACAAAAAAAATTCATCTTAATAAAGCGCAAAACAAAAAAAAGAGGCACACAAATTTGAGGGCAAAAAAAAAAAAAAAACACGAAAGGCACATAGCTTTGAGGGAGCAAATCTATCTTCTATACATATAATAAAATAAGATGTTTGTGTGTGTGTGTGTGTGTTTGTGGCGCGCATCCCAGGAAAACGGTAAGGCCTAGAAAGATGAAATTTGGTATACAGGTGCAGTTTTTGCTGAAAAAGTGCACCTCGGGCTTCGATTTTTGATATTTTTATTAGAAAAAAAGTTATTTAATGTTTTATGCGTTTTTTTGCACTTTTTAGTACTTTTTACCTCACAGACCCCGAACCAATCGCACCACACAAATATTTTTTGTACTATAATGTAGGAAATTTAGTTTTAAATATGATGATCGAAAAAATTTTGAAGATAGAGCAATTTTTGTATTTTTTATTGATTTTTGAAAAAACCTTTATTTTACATTTTTTTCTGGGTTTAGTTTTTTTCGAAACCCATCCTGCGACAAGTATTGAACCCTCAATTCTAAAATTTTAGTTGGTAATAGTAAAAACATTCCGCCCTCTTCAGAAGAAAAAAGTTTTGAAAAATACGCAATAGTTTTTTTTTTTACAATTTTTTTAATGGCAGAACACAACGCGCGCTGTTCGCTTGCCGGCTGAGTTCCGAGTTTACCTCATCACGTGATCCAACTGAAATCGTTTGCCTTCTCTTCACCTTTCTTTTCTTTTTTTTTTTTTTTTTTTTGCAAGCGCTACTTTTTGAACACTACGGGGAACAAAGAGCTTTTATTTTTGAGGGCTATTTTGATTAAATAAATAAAGTCCGCGATTTTTTGCATGATCTTCGTTTCTGTTACGAATTGGCGGTTAGGTTAGGTAGATACAGAGATAGATAGAGGTTGAGTGGACAAAAAATGTTTTTGTTTTCGAATTAATACTTATATAAATAAAAAAAGATTGTACTGTCAGTAGGTAGATATGCGCAGATCGTATAGATTGATAGATAGACAAATATAGAGTTCGATATAGCAGATGGACAGCAAGAAAGAGGCATGTCCGTCATTTAAGGAATTTCAACGGGGTGTCAGTGCCCCCCTCCCCACAGACACCATGACTTTGAAAAAACAATGCTTTCACATAAAAGTGGAAGTGCTTTTTGTTATTTTTCGACAAAATTTGCATGAAGAGTACGTCGTACCCCCTCCTTCAAAAATATTCCAAACGACGGAACTGGAGATAGATCTAGAAAATATTTTATTCAAACTACTAATGATATACATAGATACAGATTGATTGATACCGCCACGAAATTTGTTTAAGCAGCCACCGAAGGCGGCAACATCGGTGTAAAAAGGCGAATGATAATATTGAGAAAAAGGAGAAAAACGTTGATTAATACCGTCGCTAAATTGTCTAAGCAGCCGCCAAAGGCGGCAACTCTGGCGCAAAAAGGCGAATGGCGTAAAAAGGCGGACCAGCTGGTCGCCGCAGGCGGCTAGTAAATAATAATTAAAAAAAAAACACTCGAGGGTGCACAGGTTTGAGAGCGCAATAAGAAGCGAAGGCGCACACGTTCGAGGGCGCATCGAACCGCAGGCCAGTGCGCATCTGCAAATAGTCATTGCCTTAACTAACTGCGTGAGTGCGCCTCCACGTGTTTCCTTTGACGGGACTAAAAAACTGATGCGGCTTCGGTTTTTTTTCTTGCGCCCTTGATCTTCGTGTTTTTTTTTTTTTTCTTTTTTTTTTTTTTTTTTTCACGTTTTCCAACCTGAGTTCCTTTGGTTTTTCATTTGTGCTTTCGAGCGTGTGTACCTTGACATTTTTCTTTCCCCGTCTACGAACTTTTTTTTTTTAATTCTATTTTATTTCCGTACTCGAACGTGTACGCCTTATACAGGTAGCCATGCCTAGACAACCTGAAAATTTCAATCTAATCGGTACGGTAGTTTCCGAGTTTACACCGGACATATAAATTTGGAGTTTGTGTTTTATTTATATAAAGAAGATGTGAAAGTTATCTTAATCTGTGATCGTAACTTCAAAAAATAAAAATAATTCAGGAAGGTTTGTGACTGAAGATCTGCGATGCGACTCATATGCAATATACGGTGCTTCAAGATTTGTTATTTTTTCAATTTTGATTTATTTTATTTTGGTTATTTATTTATTTATTTTTATTTTTATTTTCTTTCAAAGTAAAGATTTTTTCGGACATGGGGCTCATAGAAGTGAAACCGATACCTTGATTTTACATCGAAAAGTAAGTGAAAAAAATATGCAGAAAAAGATCGTTTCGCTGATTTTTTAAATATTTTAGGGGGAAGTACCATCCTGAGGATCCCTCCTTGCTACAAATGCTCATGTTTTTGAACTTTTCTTTTCTCTAGTCCCTCAGAAGGATGATAACGGTTAACGGCATTATCTTCAAAATTCCAAAACGGGGTGGGGAATAAGGGAAAACGGTGGTCATATTAAGATTCAGGGGCTATATTGATAGTGTTGTTAAAGATTTTCCATTGATGAATAGTATAAAATTAAATTCTAGCATAAAAAGAAAAAATCCTTTCAAGTATAAATATATGTATCTATTAAGTAATTTATACTCTTTTTCTTTTTTTTTTCAACATAAGCCTTAAGAAATACTACTAGTGTATACAGTTTTAGATCACGTTGTTGAAAATGTTTTTATTGAGGGAAAATATTGTCTCTCATAATGCAATATTTTTTGAAAAATATTTATTGGAATTTTTCGATCGACACTATTTTCTGTTGATTTAAGATTATACTAAAATGTAAAACATGTTTCGGATAATAAAATTCTGTTTTCGTTCTGTAAAACATTAAAATATCATTATTTTTTCTTTTGTGGGGGTGGGGAATATACGAGTAGTAGCAAGAGAACGTAAGAGTGGCGGCAAATTTGATTTTTGCCCGGGCGGCAGAGACCTACGCTACGCCGCTGCGATAGATTTACCATTTCAGAGCACAATAAAATTAGAGTATAATTTTTTTTAAAGGAATTAGTAGTCTGCTTTGGAGGTTTCAATTTCCATACGTTCAGCAATTGAGAGAATGCGTAAAACTTATAAGCATTTTCAAAAAACCATCACTAAAATTTAAAATCCATTAAATTACGCTTAAAAAAAAGAGAAAGTGTATTGCATATTCTAAAAAACGCTGAATATCCTGAAGGCAATGTTGGAGCACTTCTGTAAGCTTTAGTAATACACTTAAAACCTAAAAGATGCAAAAGAAAGCTATGAAAAATGTGATATTATTTATGTATTCGGCACGACTTAAAAAGGGGGACAGAAACTTGTATGAAACACGGGATGACTCTCATGATAGTGCAGTAAGTTATACTGCTCATGTTTTTGAATTCCTCTTTAAAGTTAGAGGTAAAATTAGCGAAGTTATTCAAACACGTTTACTGAGACTGCGACTTGTTGAAATGGTGAAATCAAGCAGTATTCACCCCTTGCTGTAATGAATCAAATTCACTGATACAGTGAACAACGTTATTGAAGGGGTATTTGAAAAGGTATTATCAATGCAAGTTAAATTGGATACAGCAAAACACATATCCAACGTCCAACAGACATCGTTTTTGCCCGAAATTTACAGTTCTTGAGAAAAAAAACAGTTTAAGAAAAGATAAAACTATTTCAAAAGGTGATGAAGTTAATGCAGATCTTTTTATAACTGTCCACAATTATTTAATTTTAGTAAAACCACTTGCACTGGAGCCGCAGCACGTGTTTTCATCAAGCGTATTACTTTTAGAGTAAAAATCCTTTATCATCCCATACGAACGGCACACTTTTGCTTACCAAACGATAATTGCTAACTGGGATCTGGCTTTGTAGTAATTTACAATTGCTGTACGGAATTTAAGATGACCACTAATTCCAGTAATAAAAGCAGTCCATCCTAAAAAGCGCAACTTTTTCTCTTTGTCATAAAAATTTAATTTTTTGAAGAATAAAATCAATCCTGCGGGATGCCGGGATCCCGCGGGATTTCGGGACTGAATTTGACGCGGGATTGAAAACCCTAATTGGCATATATGATAACGATAAAAACACTACTATAGTTGAGGCGAACCTAACCTGGTAGCATTGTGAAGACTAAGCAGATCCTAATCACTGCATTACCTCGCTTTCAGGTTAGGTCTACCCCCACTATAGCACCACCACACTAAAGTCACTTGGTGATGATTATATAGCAATGGCAATATCCTTTAATAAACGTAGCGGAAAGATTGCAAAATGACATAGCTATTACTAGATGGTGAGATGAATTGCATTGATCACTCACTTTCCCTTTTGTGAAGTTAATTTCGAGTGTAATTTTGAATGCATTTGTCTTATGAACAAGTTATTATAACCATCAATTACAGTAATACTTGATTTTTTTTTTCTCCAAATATTTGTCTCACCCGTACTAAGTTTTGACAAAAACTTCTTCTTGCTAGCCAAACAAATGGCAATTTTTTGTCACAGGTATTGTTTCGTTGTCCTGTCCCGCTACTTGGCTTTATACTTCGCAAGATAATGTTTAGAAATTATATAGTATCTTATTAAATTTGCATAGAGGTAAAGCATAATCAATTGAAATATATTTTCAGATATTTACATAGTTATAATTGTAAAGAATTTTGAAAAGAAAGCAAAAACGAATGAGATAAACTAACAATATTAAATTTAGTCAAGTTTATCTTAAATTTCAAGGCTACCAATAAAAAACAAACGCAAACCTCTCCTGTTCAATAAAAAATTCTGTTAATAATGTCTCTCGGAAAGAAATTACAACTAGCTATAAATTAAATATAATGATAACAATACAAAAGAAACACACGCACAGAGACACGAAAGGATTTATCCGAAAATTGCTCATCAGACGCCGAGTTATTTAAAGATGACGAACTTCTAGACAAACAGAGGAGGTGTATCGCGTATGTTTAACAGTCCCACCGACTTGCGTGAATTCAGAAAGAGTATTTTAAACTGCAGGAACGATGAGCTATAAAATGAGTTCCAATCTTACAGGCCATCCACTTATATGCATTATGTTTTTTGCTATTACTGATTTTTTATCATGACATTTGTTCCTTCATTTGATATTTGTCCACCATACTTTTGATAAATTACACAACTTCTATACAAAATTATGAAATGCGGCAACGAAACAATATATTTTCAAGCATTTTTTTAAAAATTTCAAATACCGGTATTGATACTGGTTTCCGGTATCACGCTTCAAAAATACCGAATACAGGTATTGAATTTTTGGTCCGGTATTGCAATCCCTAAACCGGGAAAGCAAACGATTACAGCCCATAATTGACGATAGCGCTAAATCCCCAATTATCGAAATATCTTCGAAATTACTAATGAAAAGAAACAAGTGCACCGTAAAAGCACCCCCTGCTCAATAAAGTCATGTATTTGTACGTGCTTTTACATTTAATTGTCCGGAGAAGAACATTACTATGATTTAGCTTTCAAAAAATAATGATATCCAAACAAAACATAAGTGTGAAAAGTAGCCAAGTCCGATCGAAATGAGGTTCTGGGTAGACGGTGTCACAGGCAAAATTCAGATCTCGGATAACAAGCTCCATAGCAGTTCTTCATGGAAATTGGACTGCCCCACGTTACTCAATTAATTTTGAAAACAATTTTTTACTTTATTTGATCCCGGATTTAAACTTGGCAAGTTATTGTATAATTGTAGTAGTCAAATATTTTGGAAATTGTTTATTGACGACCAAAACTCGCCGCAAGTTTAAAATCCGGAATCAAAGAAAATAAAAAAAAATGTTTTCTAAATGAATTGAAAAACATGGGGACAATCCAACTCCTATGAGGAACAGCTATGAAACTTGGTACTCGTTTTATTCCCCGATCTGAACTATTTTGCCGGTGACACCGTCTACACAGGGCCTCATTTTGATCGAACTTGCCTCCTTTTCACATTTATGCTTTGTTGGTATTTTATTTTACAGCGATTCACAGCGTACGGTAACGTCCACAGCCCTGCTATTTTAATTACAATATGAAAAATAATGCCTTTTAGTTCAGGGCAATGCCATGTGTAAGACTTTTTTTTTTTCACTGCACTTCATTGTTAAAATATGAAAAACAAGACAGTGAAAAAAATAATAATAATAATTTTCTATTCCTTTTCCTTCAATGTTTGTACTATTTTCTGCTCCGTGATGATATGACGCTTTTCTGAAGCAAGTTTTTGGACTTCTTAGAACAAAGCGGTATTTTCGTGAAATTGTGTATTAACTCAATCTTTTAACTGACGAATACTTTCATGATAGTAAAATAACAATAAGAACATTTTAATTTAAATAATTTTTCCTGCATTGGGTTGACAAGTTCAAGTTTATGCGTTTTGACGGAATGACTAGTGTAGTGACAAAAACTTTTAAGGTCTATTCATTGCTATAAAAGTGACCATATTTTTTGTAAGCTAAAAAGGGTTGCCTTTGGCTTACATGACGCTACTGTTTACGCGTTCATAATTAACAACCATGGAAGGATTGAGGACAACTGCCTTGAGATTTTGAACTTTTTTATTTATTCACACATAAGACAACATAGAAAGATTTTCAGCATAAAGAAAGAAAATACACCACTCAGAGCACCCGAGGTTATAGAACCCACGTTTACCGGCATTTGAAGCGAAGTTTCTACCACAAAGCAACGAAGGCCCCCAACGCATAATGAATGAGGCATAATGAGTGATATAGTTTACAAAATCATTCCAATAAATTAATGAAAAAAAGTTCTTTCGCAAAAATTGTCATTTTTATGGAATTGCCCTTCACTAAAATTAGAGGCACAGTGAAAATTAGTTTTTACATACATAAAATACGCTTTATCATAAAATCCGTGATTCTTTTTGGTGGGAATATATGTATGGTTTCTGTTGATCGGTATTCAACTGCGATGAGTACTTCGATGACAAGATTTTTTTCTTTGATTATAATTTGCCTTCGCTGTAACTGTTACAGATATTTCAATAAAATGTCTTTTTATCCGGAGCGGCATGGATTTTCATTTTGTTCTTAAAGTACTAAGTCTTTCAGTAAAATTATTTATTCTTTGGGTTGGGAGATTTTCACTTGATTCTGACTCAGCAATCAGGATTGCTCATTGGGATCACATTGACAAATGTCTTACATTTGTCAAAATCTAATCTCCTTGCAACTGGTAGATAGCGAGTAACGTGATCATTATCATGTTTTTGCATGTACAAATACAGGGTTTATTTTTGTTAATTATTTTTTGATCAGCTTATAAATAAATTGAGACAATAAATCTAAGTTTAGAGATATTTCTATTTCTTTGTTTCTTTTATTGGCAGAATCTTTCGGATTGAAGAGTAAAAAGTAATCATATTATTTAACTTTAAACTCTTTTCTACGGCGATTTTGAATGATTCCAAGCTTATTTAAATTAGATGCTATTTTCTTTGAAAGAGGGGGTTTTTACGGACAGGTGTCATCATTACATCAGAATTTTTTTTAATTACTTTGCAGAATATGTTTGGAGCTTAGATAAAATTATATGTGCACATTTTAACTAACGAAACAGAATCTTTCTTTTTATTTTGGAGTGGTAAGGGAAATTTACACTTGCTCTAAAAGTTTTTTATTTAATTTTATAGCACGAGCAGAGCCATGCGGGTACTGTGTGCTAGTAACTAATAAGGAAACCAATGACAGTGCTTTGAAAAGTAGGTTCCTTTATTTCTAGCTTCAAAAAAAAAAAAAAAACATACTCTGACGTGAAAATGCGAAAATGTACTAAAATGTCACAGTCAAAAAAAATAATAATAAATAAATAAATGATAAAAATTACATTTAATTTTTAACGATTTTTAGCGTGTAGTACTCATGTTTAATCAATCAAATATACAATGATATTTCAATAAGTCGGGAAACATCAAAACAATATTTACAAAGTGCAAAACTGCTTCTTTTTTATTTTTCTTTACCTTTTACTCATCAGCTCCTTTTTCTTCCATGAACATGACTATTAATGTGGGTGACAAGATTTTTATTTATTTTATCGTTCCTCAAGAGATGTAAAGAATCTTGAATTAGGAAAATATAAAAACTAAATGAGTCAATTTTTTAATGGAATTCAATTGATATTTTGCAACATTTGCAAGAAGCAAAAATTGATTAAATGAGAAAAAGAGTAAAACATTGACGTAAGTAAAGTTGATAAAAATTGAAGGAAATGATTTTTTTTAAAAAATTCGTCAGTCTGCATAGGCAGCTAGAAGAAAGAAAGAAAAGAAAATGTTTGGAAAAACGACAGTCGAAAATTTAAATTATGCTGCAAATTTTAAATTATATCGTGACAGAAATTGGTTACAACAAATCATTTCACTTATCCTCTTTTTTGCCAATTGATAAGACTGTATTACATCTATTTATCGTTAGTTTAAACAATTAACTGAGGTTTTAACAATGGAGCAATGTGAAAAAATATATATATCTTGGAATTTCTTCCGTTGAATCAAATTAGTATCCTATTACAACGGACTCATGTTTTGTAATTTTTACTATGATTTTCTCTTAACTTAAATTTTAATTTCCTTTTTTTTTCTTTTAGAATTTTGTCAATAATATATATATATATATATATATATATATATATATATATATATATATATATATATTGCACTACAATAAAATTATAAAATGTGTTTCCTTTAAATACAAATACAAACATTTCCAGGCAGTTATTTCCTTTATTTTATTTATTTTATTTTGATTTTTTACAGATAGTTATTAACTTTTTCTTCTTCACAATTCATCTTCACATTTTGCAGTATTTCTCAATTAAACTCTTTAAACATTCCTAAAAAAAAAAAGTTATGTACAAAAAATCAACGAATAAACTCGTAACACTATTTAAACACTCGCTAAAATCAACTAATAAGGTGGGTGTGCCAATTAAGGCCATGCAGATCAATTTGGTTAACCTTTGATTTTTTATGTAGGCTAACAAAACTTTGCTATACCGCGACTTTATCGCTTTTAGAGAGCCTAACTGATGAAAACACGTGGTCAACAAGCAGTTTGTCATTAACAGGCAAAAGTGTAGCAACAGGCTTGACGAAATTGCCAGATAATTTTTTTAGTTTTTGTTTTTTTTACTCGCGGTTCATGGTATTTCAAAAGCAGTAAAAAAAAAGACATTGTTCATTTAGAGCGAGATCCCACAAGGCTTGACCTACCCTCATCGAGTTTCCAAAAACTTACGATAGATGAAGAGTAAAAGCTGTAGGCTGATGTAAGTTGTCGCTATTCGAAGTTTCAACTATTGAAACTTCGAATAGACACAACTCTATGATTAGACCACTTTTCCTTGGGCAGCCCTATACCATCGGTTTTGTAATATTTTAACCTACAGTTTTAAGTAACTAATGTGGAAACTCAATAACGATAAATTACACACTTTTGGGCACCTTTTCGATCCTGGCAACCCTGATTAATTCACACGAAATAGGCAGGCAATTTTACTTAGGTGTTTCGTTTACATTTTTTGCTCTTTATTTATGGTAATAATTTTTGGAAACTCGATAAGAGTTAATTACTCATTTTTGGGCGTTTTTTAGCCTCTTGAAACCCTGGTTAGGAACGAGAAAAAGGTAGACATCTTTACTTAAGCGTTTTATTTACAACTTTTAACTCCTCACTTATGACAACAATTTCCAAAAACTCCATGAAGGGTTAATTATAACCCTCTTTGGACACCTTATAGCCCCTGACAATCCTGATTAGGGATCCGAAAAAGGTAGGCAACTTTACTTAAACGTTTCATTTTTATCTTTTAGTCTTCATTTATGATAACGCTTTTCGGAAACTCGATGAGGGTAAATTACTTATTTTTAGGCACCTTTTAACCCCTGTCAACCCTGATTAGTTGATTTGAAAGAAGTAGAAATTCTTACTTCCGCGTTTTATTTACAACTTTTACGCTTCTTCTTTGGTAACAGTCTTTGGGAACTGGATGAGGGTAGGTCAAGCCTAGTGCGATCTTAGACTAATTGTTCTAGAAAGCCTAATTTATGCAACTGACGAGTTCAACACGAAAAAAATGCAGTTACGTACCGTCATTTGTTTCTTATTTGATAACCCTAAAATGTAGAGTATAGATCAACAAGGCCTTATTAGGACTCAGCTTTATTAGGACTCCAGTATCCTCTTAAGATACCGAAGGATCGGGTGGAATATATGATTGTGTGAATGTGTGCTGCATATGTTGCACATAAGAGCACGCGCTACGAGCAAAACAGACCAAAAACGAAAAATAACGACTTATGAGTGCGCCACTTGTACGATTGATCTTTCTCTTTTTCATTAAAGTAAATATGAAATTTTAAAACATACCATGGACTCTTCATAATGTTTCTTCTCATCTCCAGAAAGCTATAAGAAAATATAACACCGTTTCTTAGAGGATTATTGCTATAACACTAATAGAAAGATACTATGTTGATGTTGTCATTAGTCTTAAATGTTTGATAATTTAAATCTATGTATGCAATTTATATATTTTGTGTTAAGAATTAAGCACAAACGTTAGAGAAATAATACCTGTTTTGGAGATTCAGGATCTTCATTTACACACTTTACAAGCTGAAAAAACAATAATGAAACTCTCTTGTTATTTATATCAGACAAAAACTTACTACAATTATTATTGCACTGTGTCATTTTATTAACAGAAATTAATAATTTTAAAACACAATGGGGTTGTTTTCTTCAGCCAAAAGTAGTACTTTTAGTCACTAATATGGATAGAATAAGTAAAAAATTAAATAACATGGACCCAGAAAACTCTTTTATTTTCTCAACAGTTATTTTTTAATTAATTTTTTTAAATGTCCGATTTGTCAAACAAGGCGTGGTCTAGATGACGTCACAAATGATGCTTTTTGGCGCATCTTTGCACCGCGTTTCCACGTTATGATAATCAAGAAGCGAATTAAAATTGCGCTCTACGCTTGCTATAAACCATATCGTTGCCAATACACGTGAGTAAAGATGCGAATTAAATATTTTGCTCTGAGAATGGCATCACAGAATGGCATTTCATCTTTTGTAATGTCATCGGCAAGAAATGTAAACAATAAACGATCACCGATTAGTAATTTTTAAAAAATATTAAACTTAATTAAATTATTTTAAAAGATTAGATCCTATGTTTTTAAGCATATTCTTTCAGAAAAATACTTTTAAAATATTCGAAACAACCCCATTTCTAGCATTTGATCAGTTTTAAAGATATTTAATTTAAAGTAATCAGTTCAGGTTGGAAAAAGAAAGATCTAAAACTTTCTAAATAGCGGATTCTGTAAAATAACATTCAATTAGAAATAGCAGAGGAAACAGCGGGTTTACTTCAACCGCTGTTTAAAGAAAACAAAAATAGATAATTTAAACTTATTACATGAAAAATAAGTAAACAGCACTAGCGTGAAGGCCGTGTATACTTAAAGTTAGTTACAGGGGAAAATGATTCCATAACAAGAGGGAAGGATGTTTGTATGCCTATTATAAGGTATAATTAACATATTTTATAATGTAAAATTAGACTAATGAGTTTTGAACATAAGAACACTTTTTGAATGAGAAGAAACAAATAAACAAAGTGAAAACTTTCGATAATATGAAATAAATGTATGATTCGTAAAATGTGTCTTGAAAAAAGCTTTAAAAAAAGGCTTTTGAATAAACGAACCAAACTTGGCTAGATATATCAAGATTTTTTTTTTCTGAAATGAATTCGAGTTTACGAATGAAAATGTGGAATATAAAAGAAATTTAATTTTAAATAAATTAACATGGTATGACAGAAAGCACTAAACACTACCTAAACCCGTGCTTACTGTCAAAATTATTTAAATCAGAACCGGGTTTGTTCAATAACTAATGGCAGTTATAAGATGTTTAAGGAAAATTTATTAAGTAATTTTTGTTTTTATACTCAGAACAGTGGTTTACTACACAGAAATATGAATCATGTTTTGAAATGTTACCTTTTCTGCTACTTCTTCTGAATTGCAAATAGATTGCCATTGATCGTCTTCGGTCTTTGCATCAGGAATAATCTCTTTCATGCATTTTTCTGATAAATCTTTGTCCTAAGAAATAATAAAACTTTTTTTAATGTTTATATGAATGAAGTAAAGAGTTCTAACAATTGAGAGCTTGCATCAGCAGTTATCACCATCTCCACAGTTGGGACATGACCCTTAAGGGAAGGCTTTTTTATGCTTGATCGTGATGATCAACAGTGAATGACAAATTTCGGACGGGAAAAAAATAATATAATGCATTTAAAGAACTTTTGTTAAAATTTGAAGAAAGAACAGAGTATAACATTTATCACCATCAAAAATTGATCAACGAGCAGAACATAATTCATAGTTAAAACCAATATTTGATTCGGAATATTTTGAGGACTTTAAAATAGCTTCTCATAAGTTATTAGTAAATTTTTTCATTGCTGTGAAATTTTGTAACGTTAAGCATTTTAAAAGCGGAGTATTTTTGTTAAAATGTAGGATTAAGTGCATATATAAGTGCAATGCAACATATATATCTATATATTGTTACAAATTCTGTAAATAGTAATTATTGTAGGAACGTAACCTGTAAATAGTTTCCCGTAATGAATATACAACCCCTTTTTCATATGGCTAAAATATACGACCCCTATTCCCTTTTTGTTCATTGATAAAATTTGATAACGGTCAACGCATTTCGAGAAGCGTGTGGAATATTTGAGAAAATTCTTTTCGGTGTATTTAAGCCGTTAGCGATGGATAAACAGTTTAGTTTCGATTGATATTTCGAACTGGGAAGATTTTTGCTCTGTTGATAGCGAGGCATTTCGCTGTGTTGTTTTCGTATTTGGAAGCAAATACGTGTGTAAACGTTGAGTTTACGGTGTTGTGTGATAATTGCTTAATTGCTGATGAATAACTTAGCAGTTGTTGAAGATCTTTCCTGTACATAGTGTAAATAAATTTCCTGTGTTTTTATCAAGAACTGTGTCTTCATTTCAAGACAGTGGAAGTCGCACCGAATCCGTTACAATTTGGCGCCCAACGTGGGGCTTCTTCTGGACTTTCTTGGAGTAAGTTTGACTTTGGACATTTTTTCATAAAGACTGTTTGAATTTATAGACTTTGTTTTTATGGTGATTACTCGCGCAATGGATGAACAATTAAAACAACTTCTTGACGCAATCACCTCTGTGAAAAGTGATTTGACTGCAAGTATGTTGGCAAATCAAGACCAGTTAAAAAGCGATTTAACGGTGCTGAAAAAGGACTTAACGTCTAACCAAGAAGAAATTAAAAACGACCTTATTTCGGTAAAGACTGTGATGGAAAATAAATTTAATGACATAGAGCATCAAGTTGATGCTATTGAAGAAAAATTTGATACCGTTGAAAGCCGATTCAATGCTGTAGAAAATAAATTTGAAGAAGAAGATAGAAGATTTCATCTACTTAAAGAAGAGATCGTTAAGGACGTGGAAAGGAGATTGGCGACCGCGGGAAGCAGCTCTGTACAGTTTGGCGCTCCCACATCGCTTGCTCGACCGTCTATTAAACTTGCCACATTTGATGGGAAAACTTCGTGGCAGGTTTACAAAACTCAATTCATGATAGTGGCGGAAGCGAACGGATGGGACTCTGCTACCAAGGCCTGTCATCTTGCAGCATCCCTGAGAGGTGACGCAGCGGACATTCTCCAGACCCTTCCGGACTGCCAGCGCCTGGATTTCGCCGCCCTCACAGCTGCGTTGGAGCTTCGCTTCGGTGAGAAGTGTCAGAAAGATTTCAGTCGACTCCAGTTGAAGTCCCGTTTCCAGAAAACCGGGGAAACTCTGCAAGAGCTAGCGGCAGACGTCGAGAAATTGTCTCATCTTGCTTTTTGTGACTGTCCTGCGGATGTTCGAGACAACCTGGCACTCAACTACTTCATCGACGGGGTTCAAGATCCGGAGATCCAGAAAGCTCTACGGATGTCGGATGTCAAAGACCTGAATTCTGCCGTTGTGTATGCGATGAGATACGAGGCCGCCCAAGAAGCAACCCGTGTGGATCGCCATCTAATCCGGACTCAGGAAGCTGATGAGTCTGATTCCAGGTCGTCCCACCTCGCTGAACTTGAGAGACAACTCGGTGACTTGACAAGACATTTGAGCAGCATAACAGCCCAAAAGAAACAAGAGCAGAAGTGCTGGAAATGCGGTAGTGAAGGACACCTGCGAAGGAGTTGTCCGGCTCGCCAAGCTACGCGAGGGAAGGAAATCACCGCCACTAAAGCTCTGCAGATTTCCTCTTCTAGTAGTGGCAGTGATGGACTTTTCATTTACGCACATGTAAATGGGAACCCCTGCAGACTGATTGTTGACACTGGAGCCAATGTGACAATCATTAGGACAGATGTGGCTCGTGAATTTGGATTGAAACTGCTGTGGACATCGCCACGCGTAAGTCTCCAGACTGTGACAGGTGACAAAATTGAGATTGACGGTAAAGTGGACTTGGAAATAGTGTTTGGGAATGCCACCTACCATCATACGGCATTCGTCGCTAATATCACAGACCCCTTCATTCTCGGATTGGACTTTTTGAAGAAATATGACTTCACTCTCGACTTCAAGACTAATGAGCTGCACTCGATGAGAGAAGACATAGCCGTTTTCCCTGCAGAAAGTGATGTCAAATCCGCTCATCAAATAATTGCCCAAACAGATTTATCAATTCCCTCAAGGTCAGAATCATTAATACCTGGCTCCCTTGAAGAAAGCAATAGCTTTCGATTTGGACTCATTGAATACCCTAACCTAAGCAATAACCCAAAAGGAGTGCTGGTAGCATCTACGCTTGTGGACCTTTCTAAAGATGTAATTCCTGTGCGAGTTGTCAACGTGAATGAAAGGCCAAGGAATATCCGGAAAGGTGAAGTGTTGGCAACTTGTACTCCAGTAAACTGCATCATTAGAAGAATCAATTCCCCCGAGACTGTGTCTTCTGAGTCCTTGAAATCGAAGTTAATTGGGAGTGCGCCATTGTCGAAAGATCAAGGAGCTGCTGCGGAACAATTGGTGGACGATTTCAAGCATCTGTTTTCATCTACATCGGAGGATGTTGGCCGTACGAATTTAACGCAGCATAGGATCTACACTGGAGAACACCCCCCCAAATTGTAACGGATTCGGTGCGACTTCCACTGTCTTGAAATGAAGACACAGTTCTTGATAAAAACACAGGAAATTTATTTACACTATGTACAGGAAAGATCTTCAACAACTGCTAAGTTATTCATCAGCAATTAAGCAATTATCACACAACACCGTAAACTCAACGTTTACACACGTATTTACTTCCAAATACGAAAACAACACAGCGAAATGCCTCGCTATCAACAGAGCAAAAATCTTCCCAGTTCGAAATATCAATCGAAACTAAACTGTTTATCCATCGCTAACGGCTTAAATACACCGAAAAGAATTTTCTCAAATATTCCACACGCTTCTCGAAATGCGTTGACCGTTATCAAATTTTATCAATGAACAAAAAGGGAATAGGGGTCGTATATTTTAGCCATATGAAAAAGGGGTTGTATATTCATTACGGGAAACTATTTACAGGTTACGTTCCTACAATAATTACTATTTACAGAATTTGTAACAATATATAAAAATCTCGTGTCACGATGTTTGTTCGGGGTAAACTCCGAAACTACTCAACCGATTTTTCTCAAATTTCATATCTATGTGTCATTTGGTCCAACTTAAAAGATAGGATAGTTTATATAATTTTTTAAAGCAAATTTCACATTGATTATGCAATAATAGTGTGAATTAATTGTTTAGTTCTAAAATTTAGTAATAGATGGCGGTGTAAGTTAATTAATCGATATAACTCGAACATCGTATGGCTTACTGCTAAAAACACCATGATAAAAAAAAACCTCAGAAATGCTGCTTAGAATTTCCATATAACGTTTCGGGATATTACAGGTTATTATTTACTTCCTGAGAAAATCAACTATATTTTTCAATACGTTTCCTTGAATTGCTACAAATTGCAGATTTCACATCGATGTGAAAAATATTTTTCTCCACCAGTATCCAGATTAACTAAACGTATTTATTAGGTGTATCGGTTTCGGAGCGATTACGTTTCGTCCAGATTGACTCAACACCCAATGAGTGCGAAAAGATATCTGGATCACGAAGCTTTGCAAGAGTTGCAGAGGAGTTACATTCGAGCTACTTGCTTGAGAGTCTGTCGTCACGCTGGCAATGCGTGTATTAATGCTTTGAGGGCTTTCTTAGAAGAGCAGGAAGGTTCCAGGCTATTATATTAAACTTTCGTTAGGCTTCTCTGAAGGTGCCAGAAAAATAACTGCCTTTAACCAAGAAGACTACTGAATTCTTCAAAAATATTCCAGGTTAATTTTAGGAAGGTTAATGAATTTAATCGGAAAACAATTATTTTCTTTATTTTGTTCCCCAAGAGATTTTTAATATCATTGATTCTTGCGAGATACGTTCGCAACAGAAAATTGCAGTGACAATTGCATCGTCGGGCATTGCTGCTACTTTTTTTAGATGGTAGATGAACAGCACATTCAGCTTTAAAGTTACCTATTAGATATTCATAACAAACTAAACGCAATGTGTAACACTAAAGAAAAAAAAAAAAAACGTGGTATGGCTGTAGTGTTGCAAGAGAGTGAAATCATAATTTGGAATAAGTGTACTATGGCTCATGAGTAAAAGCATTTATTCGAAGCTCATCCTGGGATTGTGCAAGATTTGAACGGCAACGATAAACTTTTAGGCGAAATCATCTGAATACTGTCTGGGGACTTCCAGCAGACCTTACCAGTTATTCCGATGAAATCAACGCATGGTTAAAACAATCGTTTTTATAGCGTAATGTCGAGATAATGCAATTGGCCATGAACGTGCGAGTATAAACGCAAAATAATCTAATCGCATAATTATTTTCTAAACAATTGCTGAGTATTGGCAACGGTGAAATTGAACTGTATCAAAATGTACAGTACAACAAATAGCCAGACAATTTCTATACTGCCGTTGAGACGAAAAGTGAACTAATTGAGAGTCTATTCCCAGATAAATTTAATTTTTTTAAAATCATAATTGCCTCTGTAATCGCTCTGGTTTTGTAGCAGTTTTGTTTTCGGTAAACATTCCCGAACAGACAGGAATATTTGTGGATCGTTAATTGTCAACTGTCAAATACATATCCTGATGCATGTCGCAAATTGTATTTATTGGTCGCACAAAGTCATTGGGAGTTGGCACTTTCTAATGCATGTTTGACATAAGGAGAAACAGACAATTTCGACGACATACTATCCATTACAATCATTATTTTTTAGGAGAAACTATATAACTGTAACGTTTGAAGACGTATTTCATAAAGTTAAACAAACACACAAATGTCCAAATCCAGATTTTACACCGGAGATGAATATGAAGCTTTGGTTTTGACTGAAGGTTTTTGAGTTTTAGTTTCAAATTTGCCACTTAGTTATTATGATATGCCGTCACTTGATAATTGGGCCACCGACTTAGTTAACACTGATTTGCAGCGTATAACAACAGAGCAATGACGCTGTCTTAGCTACAATTATTGCGAATAATGAGCCATTAATGACGGCTGGAAAAAAAAAGCTCCCCATTGATGCTGAACGATCCTGTACAGTTGTCGATGAAAACGAAGCAGTAAACATTCCAACTGAATTTTTAAATTCCCTGAATACACCCGGAATGCGACTACACGATTTCTGGTTGAAAATTGGCTCAACAATTTATTCTTTTTCACGATTTAAACCCACCTAAATTACGCTACGGTAAACGTTTCTTCATCAAAAGTCAAAAATTTTGTCGGGAAAGTTTAAAAGAGAAATGTTTGTGTTGCCACGTAATCCATTAATAGCGTCATAATTTTCAAACACATTTGAAAGGCTTCAATTTTTGATTCGTTTAACTTTTGCAAACACCATAAATAGATTTCAAGAACAAACAATGTCTTCTTTCGATTTGGACTTGAAACATAAATATTTCTCTTATGGTCAACCATATATCGCCTACTCACACGTGGAAAGTTATCATACTTTTCGTATTAGGAAAAGACTGGTTAAGCAAGAACACTGTGCACAATTTAGTGCTTTGACAGTTTTAAGTTTTCAAATAATAGAAACAATAGTTCGAAGTCAATGTTATCTACTTCATTGAAAAAAATTAATATTTATATTTTTTAAATTTAGTTAGTGTATTTTGTAAAGAAGTTATTGGTTACAAACTATAGAGAAAACTGAGGTGAATAAAATGTAGTGTAGAATCTAAAAGTGTATGGTAGTTTACGCTTAGTTTCTACATTCGGTTATTTTACAAAGAGTTTCGATATTTACTATCACTTTCAAGTTATTATTTTTTTTTGCAGAAGTCAAACTTACAAAATTTACTAAGCGTAAGTATAGTGCTTTTTCCATAGAAAATTTATTTAGTACTTACTGAATTCAATAAGTACTTTCTTCAGCCTGCACTGTAAAAAAAGAAAAAAGAATCCGAAACGTTACTGAGTAAAAATTTTCGATACTTGCTTGCAGTTCTGGCTAAGCTTTGGCTATGTTTGCATTACTGCTTATAGAAGTTCCTTAATAAATCAGAAAGGTGCTAAGCTTTTTTTTTGTATCCCTTCCTAAGTTTACACTAAAGTTCTAGAAACACGACTAACTTCAAACGGGAAGATCTTCGAATTTTTCAAGAGGCTTCCGAGATTATTTCAGGAAGGTTATTAACTTTTATCAGAAAACTTTCCGGGTTTTGGTATGACATGTTACTAGCAGAAGTTGGCCACATTAGTTGCCCATAATTTTCAAGGAACATTTAGGAATCAGCTAGCTGGTTCAGCTAGTATATATATATATATATACTAGCTGACCCAGCCACGCGTTGCTGTGGCAAAGTAGTTGGATTAAAATAAACTTTTACTCATTATTTTGATAGAATCAAATAAATATTTTTAATAGAGCTTAAAATAGTATAGCCGATTTTAAAACATATGAGATTGATAATGGGCGTGATTCAATGTAAAAACTATTCCTAAATGTTCCTTGAAAATTATGGGCAGCTAATGTGGCCAACTTCTGCTAGTAACATGTCATACCAAAACCCGGAAAGTTTTCTGATAAAAGTTAATAACCTTCCTGAAATAATCTCGGAAGCCTCTTGAAAAATTCGAAGATCTTCCCGTTTGAAGTTAGTCGTGTTTCTAGAACTTTAGTGTAAACTTAGGAAGGGATACAAAAAAAAAGCTTAGCACCTTTCTGATTTATCAAGGAACTTCTATAAGCAGTAATGCAAACATAGCCAAAGCTTAGCCAGAACTGCAAGCAAGTATCGAAAATTTTTACTCAGTAACGTTTCGGATTCTTTTTTCTTTTTTTACAGTGCAGGCTGAAGAAAGTACTTATTGAATTCAGTAAGTACTAAATAAATTTTCTATGGAAAAAGCACTATACTTACGCTTAGTAAATTTTGTAAGTTTGACTTCTGCAAAAAAAAAATAATAACTTGAAAGTGATAGTAAATATCGAAACTCTTTGTAAAATAACCGAATGTAGAAACTAAGCGTAAACTACCATACACTTTTAGATTCTACACTACATTTTATTCACCTCAGTTTTCTCTATAGTTTGTAACCAATAACTACTTTACAAAATACACTAACTAAATTTAAAAAATATAAATATTAATTTTTTTCAATGAAGTAGATAACATTGACTTCGAACTATTGTTTCTATTATATGAAAACTTAAAACTGTCAAAGCACTAAATTGTGCACAGTGTTCTTGCTTAACCAGTCTTTTCCTAATACGAAAAGTATGATAACTTTCCACGTGTGAGTAGGCGATATATGGTTGCCCATAAGAGAAATATTTATGTTTCAAGTCCAAATCGAAAGAAGACATTGTTTGTTCTTGAAATCTATTTATGGTGTTTGCAAAAGTTAAACGAATCAAAAATTGAAGCCTTTCAAATGTGTTTGAAAATTATGACGCTATTAATGGATTACGTGGCAACACAAACATTTCTCTTTTAAACTTTCCCGACAAAATTTTTGACTTTTGATGAAGAAACGTTTACCGTAGCGTAATTTAGGTGGGTTTAAATCGTGAAAAAGAATAAATTGTTGAGCCAATTTTCAACCAGAAATCGTGTAGTCGCATTCCGGGTGTATTCAGGGAATTTAAAAATTCAGTTGGAATGTTTACTGCTTTGTTTTCATCGACAACTGTATAGGATCGTTCATCATCTATGGGGAGCTTTTTTTTTCCAGCCGTCATTAATGGCTCATTATTCGCAATAATTGTAGCTAAGACAGCGTCATTGCTCTGTTGTTATACGCTGCAAATCAGTGTTAACTAAGTCGGTGGCCCAATTATCAAGTGACGGCATATCATAATAACTAAGTGGCAAATTTGAAACTAAAACTCAAAAACCTTCAGTCAAAACCAAAGCTTCATATTCATCTCCGGTGTAAAATCTGGATTTGGACATTTGTGTGTTTGTTTAACTTTATGAAATACGTCTTCAAACGTTACAGTTATATAGTTTCTCCTAAAAAATAATGATTGTAATGGATAGTATGTCGTCGAAATTGTCTGTTTCTCCTTATGTCAAACATGCATTAGAAAGTGCCAACTCCCAATGACTTTGTGCGACCAATAAATACAATTTGCGACATGCATCAGGATATGTATTTGACAGTTGACAATTAACGATCCACAGATATTCCTGTCTGTTCGGGAATGTTTACCGAAAACAAAACTGCTACAAAACTAGAGCGATTACAGAGGCAATTATGATTTTAAAAAAATTAAATTTATCTGGGAATAGACTCTCAATTAGTTCACTTTTCGTCTCAACGGCAGTATAGAAATTGTCTGGCTATTTGTTGTACTGTACATTTTGATACAGTTCAATTTCACCGTTGCCAATACTCAGCAATTGTTTAGAAAATAATTGTGCGATTAGATTATTTTGCGTTTATACTCGCACGTTCATGGCCAATTGCATTATCTCGACATTACGCTATAAAAACGATTGTTTTAAACATGCGTTGATTTAATCGGAATAACTGGTAAGGTCTGCTGGAAGTCCCCAGACAGTATTCAGATGATTTCGCCTAAAAGTTTATCGTTGCCGTTCAAATCTTGCACAATCCCAGGATGAGCTTCGAATAAATGCTTTTACTCATGAGCCATAGTACACTTATTCCAAATTATGATTTCACTCTCTTGCAACACTACAGCCATACCACGTTTTTTTTTTTTTTCTTTAGTGTTACACATTGCGTTTAGTTTGTTATGAATATCTAATAGGTAACTTTAAAGCTGAATGTGCTGTTCATCTACCATCTAAAAAAAGTAGCAGCAATGCCCGACGATGCAATTGTCACTGCAATTTTCTGTTGCGAACGTATCTCGCAAGAATCAATGATATTAAAAATCTCTTGGGGAACAAAATAAAGAAAATAATTGTTTTCCGATTAAATTCATTAACCTTCCTAAAATTAACCTGGAATATTTTTGAAGAATTCAGTAGTCTTCTTGGTTAAAGGCAGTTATTTTTCTGGCACCTTCAGAGAAGCCTAACGAAAGTTTAATATAATAGCCTGGAACCTTCCTGCTCTTCTAAGAAAGCCCTCAAAGCATTAATTCACGCATTGCCAGCGTGACGACAGACTCTCAAGCAAGTAGCTCGAATGTAACTCCTCTGCAACTCTTGCAAAGCTTCGTGATCCAGATATCTTTTCGCACTCATTGGGTGTTGAGTCAATCTGGACGAAACGTAATCGCTCCGAAACCGATACACCTAATAAATACGCTTAGTTAATCTGGATACTGGTGGAGAAAAATATTTTTCACATCGATGTGAAATCTGCAATTTGTAGCAATTCAAGGAAACGTATTGAAAAATATAGTTGATTTTCTCAGAAAGTAAATAATAACCTGTAATATCCCGAAACGATATATGGAAATTCTAAGCAGCATTTCTGAGGTTTTTTTTTTATCATGGTGTTTTTAGCAGTAAGCCATACGATGTTCGAGTTATATCGATTAATTAACTTACACCGCCATCTATTACTAAATTTTAGAACTAAACAATTAATTCACACTATTATTGCATAATTAATATGAAATTTGCTTTAAAAAATTATATAAACTATCCTATCTTTTAAGTTGGACCAAATGACACATAGATATGAAATTTGAGAAAAATCGGTTGAGTAGTTTCGGAGTTTACCCCGAACAAACATCGTGACACGAGATTTTTATATATATATATATATATATATATATATATATATATATATATATATATATATATATATATATATATATATATATATATATATATATATATATATATATATATATATATATATATATATAGACAAAAAACCAAACTTAAAGTTATCATAAAAAGTCAATGTACCTAAAATTACGACAAATTGTACAAAATGCAGATACCAAGGTTCTCAAATTGGTCGATCATATATACCTATATATATATATAGAGAGAGAGAGAGAATTTTATGCTTATAAATCATTGTAAATTACTGTTAGTTACCATTTGGGTGGATAACATTTTACAATGACCGTATTCCCGTCTGACGGCTGGATCTTCAGCTGCAAAGAGAAATGATGAAAAATTACTGGCTGTCATGCTCGGCCATGATTTTTAAACGCAATAAATCAACCGAAGAACAAGGAAATATTAGTTCAAAATATTTGAGTAAAACTAAAAATTAAAAAAAAAAATCCCTACTAATTCGCATATGTACAATTAAGAGGTAAAACTGAAAATCCTTTTAAAAGCCTTATACTATTAAAATTAATTACAAGTATTTTATTTGTTAACAAATAGAAACTGGCAACATATAAAAGTTTTAAATCATTGCTTTTAATCCATGGAATAACGAAATTTACATAGAGAGGCCCTGTCTATGGTAAAAAAGGAGCTGAAATTGAAACCGAAATTATGGGATACAGAGGTGCAATGATGAGCGGGGTTATGATAACGTGGTCGCTTCGCGAGAACGGTTTTAACCAATCTCAGGAAGGGACCGAATAAAGTAGCTGACGTATTGGTTTACATTTTAATTCATAATCCACTGCAATTTCAAAAACGTGCTTCATAAGCTTGGAATAATATCTAAGTTTAAACTAACTACCAATTGAAATCCAGTAATGGAATGTTTTGAATCAAAGCGAGCGTATCTCAAGACATTTAGCAAGAAGCTAGGGGTCTTGGAATGCAACGATGCAGCATCTGGCTTCAATTTCTTAGTATAACGGGGCCTTTCTATGTAGTTTCTTTACTCTATGTCTTAATCATGGAGTAAAGAAATTTACATAGAGAATCCCCGTCTATGGTAAAAAGGAGATGAAATTGAAACCGGAGTTATGGGATACAGCGGGGCAATGATGAGCGGGATTATGATAACATGATCGCTTCTCGAGAATATAGTTTTCACCAATCTCGCAAAGAGACCGAATAAATTAGCTGGCGGATTGGTTTGCACTTTAATTCATGTTCTAATGCAATTTCAAAAACGTACTTCATAAACTTGTAAGAATATCTATGTTTAAATTCACAACCAATTGAGATTCAGTAATGGAAGGTTTTGAAGCAAAATGAACCTCAAGGTATTTAGCAAGCTAAGGATCTTGGGATACAGCGGTGCAACTTTCGGCTTCAATTTCTTAGTACAGCGGAGCCTCTCTATTTAATTTCTTTACTCTATGCTTTTAATTTACTTGTCGGCCAACAATGAATTCGGTTACAAATCGCGTGAATTAAGGCTAAGCCGAATTTAGAATCTGCATTAAAAAGCGTTATAATTCGAATTCTGTATAACATGGAAGTTTTCAAGCACATCGTATCAGATGCAGAAAAAAATACTCTTTATTTTGGTACTAAATTTTAACGATGTTTTTACTGCAAAAATCGCAAAAAAAGCTTTTAGAAGGTTTTAATTAATATCTTCTTTAATAAATTTCATCCGAAGACGTAACCTAACTAAGAGCACTTTCGATCAACTCTCCTTTCGAACAAAAGAATTTTTTTTTTTTTTCAATTTTGTCCATCCGTTTAGGAGCTAGAGTGCCGCAGACAGATACACAGACACGTCAAACTTATAACCCCCTTCCTTTGTGTGTTGAGGACTTAAAACAAACCTTAAGCAACTTAAAGTAAAAAAAAAAAGAAAGAAGCCGAAACTATGCGGACTCAAAAGTGCCGCGCTTATGCATTTTACTTTTTGTTACGATTCAGCCTAACTCGCTTTAAACTAGCAAGCAGAGAGTACAGTATTTACTCGCTATACGCGATTGCTCGCGAAAACGGGATCATAAAAAATCCCAAAAATACATGCATACATACTTTGCTTGTATTTTTATTTCTGCACAGTACCTAAGAAGCTGATCAATTTATTTTGAACTGTTTTATTGTCCCTTTCTTGCGTTATTGTTTTTCCGGAAATATTCATAGCACGCATAACATTGTCATTTGCACCCCTGACTTCGAGAAGCATATCAAATTATTTTGCATATACAAAGCCATTCTCTTCGTTGAGGGTACTTCAACTCCACATTTGGCTCTATCATCGTTACTTTCATTATTATTATTATTTTTTTTTTTTTTTTGTATCTACATTAACTCGAATTTGAAACGCAGTATCCTCGAAAATAAGTACAACATGTATAAGTGATAACGTTGGCATCAACAAATAAACTTTTTAATGCTTCTCTATTATATATATATATATTTTTTTTTTTAAGATCGTCATCACTTGCTTTTAAGAAGTATGAACTTGCTACTAACTTTGAAAGGAATTTGGAATGCTAAAATATTTTTTTCAAAATAAAGTATTATCCAAGCTGGAAATCGGTAAAAATTTTAGGAATCACAAAATATTACTTGCTTTAAGAGGAGTTTGCTCGTTTAAAGTGATTAATGCCCCATAGGTTTTACATTGTATTAACGCAGGATTTCCGATTTCCTATTTAAATCTCTGGTTCTCATTAAATCAATGTTCGCAATAAATAAGTACGTGATTTTATTAGTATACTGTAATTATACTAATAAAATCACAACTATGTGCCAATTAAATGAATTAACAGCCTTTACTCAATTCAGTTATGACACATAAATAGTTAACATAAGTTTCAAAGAAATTTAAATGGAGAGTAACAGTCCTTTCATGAAGAGAGTATCCAAAAAAGTTTTCGAGGCGGAATATTTTGCTTTTTTTCCCCTTCTAAAACTTCAAGAATTACTGCATGCAACGCTTTCTAACAAATCTAGGGTGTTTTTTTTTCTTTTCATAACAGCACAATTATGGGTAATATTAATTTAAAATTAAATGTAAGTTTTGCAGATACGATGAATGAAAACCGGAAAAACATATTTAACTTTAAAAAAATTAATGAAAATTACTTTAAAAATGAATGAATTAATTTTTAGGGGGATAAACTACTTAAGCCTCCTATAATTTCCGCCAATACTCTTATAACTTCTGAGACGCAATGTTTTAATTGTTATAACATTCTATATTATTACAATACAATAAAAAGATAAAAAAGTGTTCCTGATTTTTACCAACACAAAACTCCTTTCCACCCTTGTTTTCGGTTTCAACTTATATTTTGATGTATTTAAGGGGGGGGGGGGATTTCAAACATCGGAAAAAAGTAGGGTAAGCCAATAAAAAATTTTGCGGAAGATTTACAACTCTGATGGGGGGGGGGAGATTTCCTTAAGGAAAGTAAGTGGTTTGATTAAATTCTGTAAGTGTTGCAGTAAACAGTTGAAAAAATATTTTCATACATTAAAAGTAGTTATTTGATAAGTCATTGCAATATAAAATGTAGAATATTTCAATATATTAAAAATATGTAATTGATATATAATCCAAGAAATTGAAATTGTGTCTGTTACTTCCCACGTAGAGAAGACCCGGTAGCTCCTACAGACTTAAAATTTGGTGCAAAACTATACATGACCCCGTAGGTTTGCACTTCGTATCGCTCCTTCTTTAAATTTCAAGTTAGTTTTTTTTTTCTTTGTAAATAAATATTCACGCAAAAATTTCATAAATTACCTGTTAAAAGTAAAAGTTTTCTCACTTTTAATATGTAATGTCATTCAAAAGAGCTCTTAATTTTTTCATAAAATGACGTTTGTTTAAATTTTCTCAATCAATTAGAACATGAGATCTAAGGGTTTATAGTTTCGCTGAAGTCCCATGGCTAAACTTTATTCAAGCCGGGAGCTAAAGAGCAAATTTTTACTCGAGACCATGAATTTAAAAGCAACTTTTACAGCTTACAAACTGGCAATTTTGTCATACTCAGAAGTCCTTTAGTACCTATACCTGTGAAATTTGGTGCAAGTTAGTTCGGATTCTGAGGGAACGTGTTATTCAATTTTTCTTATTTTCATCAACTTCATTCTTTCTTCGGGTGGGAGAGAGTGCGGGATTTTAATATTGTTTTAATTATTATAATGAGCTCTTTACTATAATTTCATAAACTTCTTTTTATACGTGGGGGGGGATGCGGCCTTGTCATTTTGTTCTAATCGTAACGCGAATTTCAACCAGATTATTCCTTATATAATATTTAATTATTCGTGGACCAAATTAGGTTGTTAAGAAATCCTTGAGGGCTGGTAAGTGGCAGCGAGTAGTGATACTTTGGAAGACAAATTACCAGTTTGAATTTAAATAACAAAAGGAGTTGGTATTTAAACTGATATTTTCAAAAACAAAAATTATATTTTAGGGAAAATTTAAACATTTTCATTAACCAAAAGAATGAATCAAAAGAATGAAAAACCATTTTTGTAATGTTAAACTTACCGCAAGCAAAGCATTTTGCCCTTTTTGCACAATGATTTCTCATCAAGGCATCAGTATCATCAGCGAAGAAAAAGATTAAAAGTGAAATACCGAATAGGGAATGGGGAAAGGTTTTCATTTTTATTCAGTGACTTAACCAGTTTATTACTTCGTAAATGCTGATGGTGAATGGGAGCGTTAAAAGCTATGATTGACAAAACAATATCATCTCTTATATATCCTACTATAACTGTATGTCCTTATTGAATACTTTCAAATATTGCGTGATTATTTTCTTCTTCAGTAAAGCCAATGATAAGGAAGTGGTTTTGTACTGAAATTATAAAATTAAAGATGCACTACAAATATCTTCCGCCAGTTCAAGGCAACTACCCAATATTTTTTCGATTTTATTTAACATTAACTGACCTTTCGTGAAAGCTTCCATTTTGCTAAGAAATACAAGCATATATAATTGTGTTGTTCACAAGGCAATTTAAGATTAGTTTTTCGAAAACTACGGATTACGGAAACAAATGAGGATAATTTTAAAAACGCTTATGATAAATTTATATTTTTATCCATCTAATAGGTCATCCGAAATTGGTTTTCATTTTTAATTCTTTCAATATAACTGCAGTAAAATTTTCTGGTGGAGTAATGTACTTCATAAATTAAACTAAAAAAAAAAAAAACAACGAAAAATCCATTACTGCAAATTTAAATGTTAAAAAAAATATGTTTGGGTAATTGCACTAAATTTAAAGCATTTGCTCGAAACAAAAATAATTTATCTTGTTTTAAATATTTTAACAGGAAAAGTTGTAAGGGAAAAAACGGCAGGAGTGGCACAGCTGCAATTATGCCGGAAAAAAATGTTAAAAGTTATTTGTACAACAGCTTGTACAGTAGATGTAGCATCTTCACAATTTTGCTTATTTGTAATTTGCGACACATTCCGCACAAATTTGAAAATAATATTGTTCTTAAGAGCACGTGCTAGAATACCATTTACATGGCGGGCACCATTAATTTTTTCAAAATGTTATTATTAGAGAGGTGAGCAAAGCTGATAATACATATACACAACATATTAAAAAAGGGAACTTTAAGGTATTTTTTGAAAAAAATCATTTAAGAAAATTTCTTACGTATAAATAAGTAAATACTAAATAATAAAAGCAGACTAACTAATTCCGAAATATAAAATGTTTAAAGTTGAAAGTCAACATGATTTTCGGAACTAAATGTCATTCTTTCATAATTAGTCGAGTAGGATAATTTTACAGTTAGTAAGCAATCGTCAAGATGCTCATCTGTACTGCAGTGGGAAGATAAAGCAAGTATTTACAGATAAATTTTCGAGATATTTGCAGAAACGCGTTTTGAATTGTATACTAACAACAAGAAAATGTTTGAATTTGACACTCTTTCGTGTTTAATTTTCAGCGGAGTCCAAATTAGCAAGCTTGCATAATGAAGCTAAAGTACAAAAGATGACTAGAGTTAAAAACGAAAAAACTACAGATACTGCGTTTTACTTTCCCACAGTAGTCGTGATAAGTATTTTGATTTCATGTGACACTTACTACCAAAAATTATCATTTTCACAAATATATGAAATTAAATAACTTGTTTATCTTCCAATATAAGTCTTCTGTTTTTTTTCCAGAAATTCTCATTTCGTAAAATGGACTTTAGGACGATGTTACCCTGAATATACAAAATTTCTAGACCTCCAGCTCTTCCGTACTTATAAAAGTCAATCTCTGTCTGAAATGTGTGCTTTTATTTGCGCTGTAGGCAATTTCTAACTTTGAATGTTTAATCAACAAAGACGAAAAAAACTTTCATGACATTTATTAAAAATGATGTTTTTTTATTTTTAAGGTATTCTTGCAGACATTATTTACAGGGGTTTTTTTTTTTTTTTTTTTTTGAATTTTACATGGTTAAATTTGTTTAGTTGTAAAACTGTCCCCTCTAATGTTGTAAGGATAGAGGGAGCAGATCTTAAGTCCAATAGAAAGATATTCTGCATCCATGCAAATACTGATCTGCTTTCCATTTTTCTGCATTTAATATTTAATTTAATATTCATTTCTCAAAACTTTTTTCATGTATTACTTATTCCTTTTTTTTTTCTTAAAGTTTTATATTGCTGAAATCTCATGGGTAACGCTTTACGAATAATCAACGAACTGCTTTCCGTTCCATAGAAATTCTACGTAACTGGAGCTACGTAGTGGAGAAAGCTAACAAGTAAAGACGTTTCAGATGTCAAAATGGAATACACAGACAAAAAGAAGATAAATTTATTTCCTTTTTCGAGCATGTTATATTTATCTGTGTTTTTTTTTTTTTTGGAACACTCGATGGAATGTTAAGTAGGCATTTGAATTCGTACAGTACTTGATAGAGACAAGCCGTGAAACCAAGTAATGATCATTTCATTAAAAACAACCCTGTTGTAAAAATTTCCCCGCCAAGAAAACCTTTAATTTTTCCGCACAAAAAAGAAAACCTGCGTCCTAAACCCAAAAACCCTTAGCCATAAAAAGTTATGATATCTAGTTTGCCCGCCAAGTATCTGCCAAACTATCATCCTCCCTCTTCTCCTTTTTCATCAGAGCTACTTCCATTAGAACCTCCTCCCACCTTCAACTCCTCAGAAATAAGGATAGATCTTCTAAATTGTTTATCTTGTTTGGCGGGAAGCTTTATGCTCACCAAGCAACCACTTCACTTTGAAAAGCGTGTGCGAAATTTTAGCTTGATTCCTTTTTTTCATCTGGGCTGTAGCCTTGTCAAATAAAGCGAAAACTTTTTTGAACAACGATTTTATAACTTTAATACCTCCTCGGTCTGATGGTCTAGGAGATTGTATTTTGGCTTACGGCGTCAGGGGCCACTGAGATTGAGTGTACCGAAAAACAACTCCGGGGGTCTTCAATGGGCTGAGATACAGAGGGGTGAAAACCCAAAAAACCCCAACTTGTTCTGTCGTGTAATCTTGTTCTTGGTCGCTTTTATTTTCTTTCGTCTTTGGCGGTGGATTTGCTTCTGTTGGCTGCTGACGTTTGGTTTCCTTGGCGGGGCGGGACGCTCCCGCGTCCCCTGATCCTTTCTACCTCGAGGTAGCAAAATTTACTTTTGGCTTGTGGCAACAATGTAAAAAATTGAATAAGATTTTGTTTATTAAGTTGAAGGTGACATACATTAAGAAGTTGGCCATTTTTATTGATAGAAGTTGAATTAGATGATGTAAATAATGTAAATAGTCTCAAATAAATGTGTTTTATTTATACAAGCTTTTTTTTTTTTTTTTTTCAAGAACGTCATGAATTTTAATATTACAGCGTGGACAATTTGACTCACAAAGTTGAAAAAATGTGTTACGAGACGGTAAGATTTGGCATTCCCTGGTGGGCCGTTGTTTACTCGGTAATACAGATGGAATTATCATGACGTGGTCGCCATTAAATTTAATTTGATTGACGGATTTTCGGTTATCCTCTGCAAGATTGAAAGAGGTAAGTTACAATTGCTTACCATACTTTAAGAAGAAGAAAATTCGATTTATTGGAATTTATAGAAGATAATTTGCGAGTTGTGCTTATTGCTGAAGTTTAGAAATAAGATAGCTGCAGTACTTTGATAACGATAATGGATGCAGTTAATAAGGCAAAACGCAGTTTTTAGATCGAAAATTTTGTTTATTAAGATGAAGGTGACATATATTAAGAATTTGGCCATTTTTATCGATAGAACTTGAATTAGATGATGTAAATAATGTAAATAATCTCAATTAAATGTGTTTCATTAATACAAGCTTTTTCTTTCAAGAACGTCATGAATTTTAATAATACTGCGTGGACAATTTGGCTCACAAAGTTGAAAAATGTGTTACGAGATGGTAACAGTACTTACAAAACAATTTTATTGTTACAATATTTATTTTTTAAATTGTGCTGTTAATTTACATATTTTCTTTCCGGTTCTTTATTTTTCACTTCGCCTTTTTTTTTTTTGCCACTTCGTTTTCCAACTACTTCTAAATTTCTGTTCTCTGCATTATTTCTTGCAAAATTTTTCATCAATACGTTTGCCGCATTCCTATAAAATAAACATAAAGAAAAGAAGACTTTTATAGTAAGAGCTACGAAACATACTCTTTGAAGAGTTAGAAATAGTTCCGACACATCAGCATTGTGACTAAATGCTCTGTATAAATTCACAAGAGAACAAATTTACCCATATAGCGTTTGAAAGTAAAATATTTGTATGTATGGTAGTTTGAATTTAACTGGCCACAATATCAGAGATTATGTTAATAGCTTCTCGATTCTTAGATCATCCTGTTGTTGCTTTTTACTTCTACTTATCGGTTATTTTGAAAGAAGAAAAATTCGACTTTTTAATGTTGGAAAATGTAGCCTCATTGTGAAAATTTTTGTGTAACCTTAGTCCATAAAATCGGTGGCAGCTTAGCTGCCTCCACTGCTCTGGTGTAACTCAACTGACATAACTGGTGTGAAGTTACACATCGCTCGTGGAAGGTTACACCGTGGTTTTGTGATTACAGCGTAACGTCTTACTTATTTCTGAGTAAGGTTACACCATAATTTTCTATGTGCTTTTAGAGATATTGCTCAAAAGAAAAAAAATAAGCTTTCATCTGACTTTTTATAACAATTTGTGAAGTTCATGATTTTAACAACCAATATACACCAATTATTTTGATACACAATATTTATTTATTTTAATATACAAACAAGACATTTTTATTGCACTAAGAGAGGAAAGGACCTGAGTGGTACTCTAACTCACAACTCTAACCTCACAGACGAAACGGCTTGCAAAGCAATAGCGTTTTACCTCTCGGCTACCAAGGCCGGTTTTCGTCTCGCTCATAAGACTTTAGCTGCTCTGCGTCGATTCTGATATTTACGCATGCTCTTTGAATTCTACTGAAACCATAGTGTAAGGATCTTCCGACAATTTGAGTTTTTAAAACAATGACGCAACACGCTTCAGAATTTGTGTAACCTTTATCCATTAATACTGGTAAACTTACACTTTTTTTATCGTGCACACTTTTACAGTTTTATCACAAATGTCTTTATGATTTAAGGTAGTACAACCAATCCATGAGCACTCCTCAGTGAATGAAGAATTTATAAATTATTTTGAAAAATAACATTTCAAAAACATTTTCTTTAAAGAATTGTCGACGAAAACAAAAACAAAATATAATGTTTTTTTCACCAATTAGACGCGTTCATTTACAAGTTTGTAGCACTTTCTTCCTTTAAAAACCACAGTAAACCTGAAGCAGAATCATTAAAGTTGCCTTGGTTTTGGTCTAATTACAATAATTACGCACATGAAGAAAAATGTTTTTATTGTCATGCACCAAATAGGCTCAGTTGGGGTAAAGATAAATCTACTTTCAATGTTTTAACTGTATAGTTGCGGAAACCTAACCTGGCAGCATTTAGAAGGCTACTCAGATCCTAATCACAGCATTATGACGCTTCCAAGTAAGTTTTCCCGAACTATCGATCCACCTCTGTCAATTACATGAATAACGACTTAAAATCGTGCATATTTTGTCCAAGACTATTTTCTAAAAAGAATAGGGTATAAAAATTTTGACTTTATGACTGTTAGCGAAAAAAATCTTTTTTTTTTTTTATGTCAGCGTGTTTGCTTTCAGCCCAGAGATTAGGGGGCAGGTGGAAACAACCCGTATGGTTGATATTGGTAAATAATTGAACTATACGCAATCCGTTTAGAAGCGTAAGAAACAATATACTAGCAATACATTGTGATCCGTATGTGAAATGTGACCTCCTAAATCCTCAAAATATAATCTGAAACAATTGTAAGAGAAAACTCACACAAAAATTTGCATTTTGCTCTGATTTCATTTAAAATACATGAAAAAGTGCAATTTACATCAAAAATTTAATCTTCCCGAAAATAGGAGGATTCAAAACATTAGATGTTTTCATTTACCCCATAATTTAGTATTTTTAAGGCAAACGGAAGCACCTAATTTCAACATCTAACTTAGTTGAGAAAGTTAAATTCATAAATAAACATTTCTATTGCCTCTCCGCATTATAAGTGAAACTAGCTGAAACTAGTAAGTTCGCATTTGTAAATCTGCTCCAGAGAAAAATGTAAGATCAACAAACTGTCAGAAATAGATCTTTTCAGTGTCATCTTGTGACGATGATGACGTCTACACAATGGTTTGAAAACCACGGAACTATCATAATATCTTCTATGAGTTATAGTCTTTAGTCCCAAAAGTTTAGTATTAAAATTTGCCACGCAAGTCTGATAAAGGAATTTGTTTCCATTTAGTATCCCTAATACAGTAATTTCCCGATTATCGGCCGGCGGTCGGATTCTCTGCGGTTCGAATTATCCGCCGGTCTTTTAACATTTTTTTAAACGGTGATGACTTAAAATTAACCGACTTGTAAAAATGTAAGATATGAACTAATATTATGGTCATCAAATGTTTTTAGACTTATGATTGTGTTATTGTTCGTTTTTAGCTTTTAAATACATTTTTTACATTAACTGTTACCGTTTTTAGCTTTTATTTAAATGCATCTGTGAGTGTTATTCATGTTTTTTAGCTATTATATACAGGGTGGTTATAAAATAACCTGAGTTGTTCAGAGCCCTCTAGCAAAAGAAGTATTGGACGAAGCATTGCCAAATTTCTTGAGCGTACATAGCAGACCATGGGATTTCGAGTTCTACAATTAAAAAAAATAGTACCAAAAGTCACCACCAGGGGGATTTTGGCGCTGCATAAGTATATTACTTGCGAATACTGAAGAATTAAATCCCAAAAAATGCAGCACACATCAATATTTTTGCTACAAATAATTGTTGCTTACAAATGAGGTTCAATAAAAACAAACAAAAAATTTAATTTGTAACAAGAGAAGAATTTCGCCAGAAGTCGTCAGGAAGAAATTTCGATGCGGCAGCAAGGGTTTCTTTCTGAATAATATTCATGTCAGATGGTGTACCACCCTATGTTGGGCTTTAGGTACTGAATGTACGGCGGAAACATTTCTTTAATAGCAGTTTTATTAGTCATGCAGTTCCTACTGTTTGGAGACCGTGGTCGCGCAATCTTTCACCTTGTGATTTTTAACCATGGGGATTTCGTAAATGTGTTGTGTATCTGCGACATGTTCCCGATATCTCAACTTTTAAAACTAGAAAATTTTACAGGTAGGCAAAATTTATCCGCCCCCCCCCCCCCCCAGAGATGTGGAAAATATTATGCATTGTATGTAGTACCTGGAAAATCTCGATGTTGCTCATATTGAATTGTGTATCTGCGACATGTTCCCGATATCTCAACTTTTAAAACTAGAAAATGCTACAGGTAGGCAAAATTTATCCGCCCCCCCCCCCCCCAGAGGTGTGGAAAATATTGTGCATTGTATGCAGTACCTGGAAAATCTCGATGTTGCTCATATTGAACTTCATTTGTTGGTAAAAATCATATTTTGTGAACAAAATTGATGCATATTTTATCAGTTGGTATTTAATCCTTCAATAGTCACAGTAATACACTTTTTGAAAGCCAAAATTTCCCCTGGTGGCAATTTTTGGTATTATTATTATTTTTTTTACTTTCAGAAATCGAAACCCCATGCTACTGTGTATGCCCATGAAATTTGGCAATGTTTCGTTCAATACTTCACTCGCTAGAGGACTCTGAACACCTCACGCTATCTTATAACCACCCTGTACACTAGTGCGGTTTGTTATCTATTGTTCGGATTATCCACGGTTTTCGCTTATCCGCGGTTACCGTGCCATCCTATTCCGCTGGTAATCGGAACTGTGCTTTATTGGAACAGTTTACTGTACTAAATTTTTCGCGTACAATTAATTACCCGAACAAAGAAAAAACTCAAACAATATTTAGATCAGAACAAAACGTTATTAATATACTTACCAAAAATTCATCATTCTGTTTCTCTTCTTCAGAAGAAAGCTGAAATCGTAATGTTTTGCACATTAGTTTTTATCACTGGTTGGAATAGAGCTAAATCTCTAGAAAAGTTAGATTCAGTAAAATTTAAATAATAACAGAAACATTTTCTAATATTAAACATGTTTGATTTTGCTCAAGAGATTTTTTTTGACACTTTTTTTTGCTTGGTTATTTAAAAGTAAGTTTATAAAAGTATGCATGAAAATTTGGATAACATATTTGGTATGATGTCGTCCAAATAATATCACAAAAGGCTGACATCATTTGGATGATCCAAATGATATCACAATCCTAGAGTGATATTACTTATAATATGTCATAAACTGCTACGGTTATAGAAATGATGTACAAAACCACATTTTAGCTTGTTCGTGAATTTACTGAAAACAGTAAGATGTAAAAAGAAGCCTACGAACAATAGCAGATTGTGACTGTTTAAAACGGTACAAAGATCGAAACTTAATGATTAATATTTTATAAAAAATTAATCAATTTTAAAAAGATATGCATCACATGCTTCACAACGCAATCAGCTTAATGATATCTTTTGTGTACCTTGTATTACTAAAGATGTATCAGTATATACTTACCACTGTATCTCTTTCTAATTCTTCATAGCAATCATATATCTAAAAAGTGTAAAAGAGCTGTATTAGAACTTTAACAGCAAATTCAAAATTACTTCTTCTAATGGAAAATATGCGTTTCAATTAAGTTCTGAATCATTATGAAAGAATGCTGTTCCTCTATCAGTAATATTGCTTTGAACGCTAGTAACAGAAGTTTTCAATTTTGCTTAAAATAGTATCAGTGGTTTTATTGCCACTTTATCATGTACCCATGACTGAAATAACTTAAAATAAGGGTGCTCCGTACCCTGCTCAGTAAAGCTAACCAACATGTGGAATATATAACGTAAATAAAAATTTGTCATACTCATTCAGGGTTCGCTGTCTTTTGATAAGATAAAATACATGGTTAACATAAAAGAATATCTCAGATTTAAAAATTGATACTTCATGAACTTCTTTCATTTATAGTGTTAAGTGTAATGATTTATGAAATATAAATTTTTAAAACCGGGATATTCTTTTTGCTAACCCTGCATATTGAACAAATCTTTTAGTGTTACCTTAGACAATGCAATTTTATGCTTTGACTTTTCACGATGTAGTTTGTTAGCCTTTGAAAAAAAAATCTATAAGTCAAAAAATCAGCAAAAAAAAAACATTTCCTTAAATGATTTACAGTTTTTTTTTTTTTTTTTCGAAAATGCTTATAAGGAAATCCAGCCCCCCCCCCCCCCTTGTGGTTTAGTACTTAAAAGCGTGAGGTTTATGGGAATGATCCCTACTTCTCTCTGATAGGCTATCTTAAGGCTTCATGTTAAAAGGTTAGGATATGGTAGAGGTAAGGAACAAATAAATAAATATATATATATATATATATATATATATATATATATATATATATATATATATATATATATATATATATATATATATATATATATATATATATATATATATAGGGCGATTATAATTAAAGTTCACTTTCAAAACGCTATAAAAATAAAACCACTGGTCAGAATGACGTCAAATTTCAACGGAATATTATCGAAGAAGGGGGGAACTTGATGGCAGAAGAAAAAAAACATAGTTGGAATTTTTAGCAATAGATGGAGCTGTAAGCATCATATTTAATAGTGGTCGACTACAAATGACAAATAAATCAAAAAATATTACCTAAAGTGTAAACTATACGTTAAAACACCGTACAAATCAGCGTGCACGAGGGTATTGGTGTGATACTGTTAGTTAAGTAAGAACATCCAACACGGAAAGGTCATACCACGTCGAATGGGAAAATTGGTTTTTAATTGTCCTGAGGCCAAAAACCGCATAAAAAGCATCAGTAAAAATCAAATCAGTCTTTAATTTTCGTGAGACTGGCGCAAAAGATGTTCAGTATAATGTACCTCGTTTTCTGTAACAAGTTGAAATCGAGAAACAGCATGTTCCACGACTGATTGAAATTATTTCGGAGTCACGTTTAGAATGTGTTGCGCAATGCATGCCTTCAGCTCAGCAAAGTTTGCAATCGGAGCACTGAACACAACAGCTTTCAGATAGCGCCATATCCAGAAGTCACACGGTTTAAGATCAGGTGATCGGGACGGCCAGATCTTTCATTGAGACAGTCATAGTGAACTTCTCTGATGCGAAATGAGGAAACAAAACGTGTATTTGGCGTTTTTATGACAACTTTAATGGGTCGGGCGCATGACAGGTGTTTTGATTTACTTATTCTGACACTTGCAGCGCTATCTATTCCTAAAAATTCCAACTATTTATTTTTCGTTCGTCATACGTTTTCCCCCTTCTTCGATAATATTCCGTTGAAATTTGAGGTCATTCTGACCAGTGGTTTTATTTTTACAGCGTTTTGAAAATGGAATTTTAATCACCCTGTATATATATATATATATATATATATATATATATATATATATATATATATATATATATATATATATATATATATATATATATATATATATATATATATATATATATATATATATATATATATATATATATATATATATATATATATATATATATATTATTATTATTATTATTATTATTATTATTTCGGTACACTATAAACTGAAAATAAATCATATGATACAGATGCATAGATTCAAGTGGCTCATTCCAATAAACTCTCCGCATTGGTGCCAGCTGAGAAACGACAAGAATACCAGTTCGAACCGAAGGGAATTATCCTACTATGTATTGAAAAATAAGGAACCTTCGGAGAGAGAAATGGTACCCTTGTTGATTTCTACTGTAGATCCTCCTCCCCCTCCCCTGTATTGTGTGCGTTTTTGAATACGGTTGTGCAGTTTTTTTTTTTTTTTTCTTCTTTTAATAGTTTGGATTCGTGATATTCTATGTTTTGTACATTTTTCACATTGAATTCAATACTGGAAATGATTAAAATTTGTAATTACAGCATTTGATCCCATTTCAACATAGTAAAGAAGTGCTCATTGATTTTATTCATCTGTGTGTGCTCTAATTCAGTGTTTATCAACTGCTTTTGACCCACGGGCCGATAAAAGCAAATGGAAAAACATTGCGGATCAGTGATATTTTTATCCAGAAAAATTTATAAAATAAATAATAATAATAATAATAACTCTGCAGGGCGGGCGTTAAAAACTTGCGAAAAAAATCTGCGTACTGGTGAGGTTTTTTTTTTTTTTTTTTTTTTTTTTTTTTTTTTTTTTAACAAAGTAATATTAAAAATAAATAAAACAATAAATATCTACCACTGTGCTTGATATCAAAGAGCTGTCACAAATATATTATAATTAAAAGACGAGTAATTATTTCAATAATGTGAGAAATTATACATTTAGTACAACATAACCCGTACTGAAAATGAAGTATAGAGGTACTTATGGATTATTTACATGAAGAGCCAAAAATGTTCTGAGATATTCAAAAAAAAAGCTAGACGGAAAGAGATTTCTTTTTGAATTCATTTTTCCCCCTTGCTCTTCTGTTATAATTTACGAAGCACAAGTTTCGTTTTTTATTCAGGTTCTCACTTGTTGATTGTTGATAATCTTATTGCAGGTTATTATTTTCGTGATAAAATGTTGCTTATCGTGTACTCAAGAAAATAATGATAGATATTTTTGAATGATGGAAATTTCACGACAGTAAGGGTAAATTCAAACTAAGCGACAGTAACGGTAACTGAAAAGCAGTAAATGTGCTTTTAAGGAGTCTAAGGACCTTTAACCTTCACAATTTTCGAATTTCTGTAAAAAATAAATGTTTTGCATAATTTAATTCTGAAGTATTTGATACTCTATTTTTTACCATATGCAAAAAACTTTTCAAGTTATCGTACAAATGCGTAACCGGCACCTGAGAAAAAGAGGCTTAAACAGCTGCTGTTAACATAAATATCTATGGGGAAAATTCGTTTTTTGCGTATGATAAGAAATAAGGTATCAAATTGTTCAGAATTAAATTATGCATGACATATATTCTTTCCAGAAATTCGAAAATTTGAAGGTTAAGGGTACTTAGATCCCTTAAACACTTTTAACTATGTTTGAAAGCCCTAAAAGCTACAAAGTGATCAAAAGCTGTATTTACTTGTTGTTTTGGAGTTTATTCCCCGAAAAATTGAGTTTTAATTCGATAGTGTACTTCATTCAATGTGAAAGTTCCATAGATGCAACATATCCTCCGTCTACCATATGGAAGTGGTTGAATGTATGTGTGTCAAAGCGCATGCGCAAGGAATTCAATCTGCGATTGCCTGCTGTTTTGGCACCCTTGCTCTATTTCCTGACCAGCATGGTCCCCTTGGGCATCATACTTTCACCTTAGGGGGAATACATTCACTCCTCTGGAACCCCTGGTTATAACAGTGTAAGTCAATGAGAAAAACACCTAATTCAAATTGGAAATTAAGAGAAAAATCCGATGCATATAAATAAGAGTTTATCATCATGATTATTATCATCGTCCACGGCGACTTCTGTACCAATTGCTTACAGCTCCCTCCCTCCCTCCTCTCTAGTTGCAGTTAAGCTCTTGCAGTTCTTTGCCCAATAGACAATATAATCCCCTTCCGCAGCATCCATCCAGCGCAGTTTTCTCCTTCCATGATCTCTAATATACTATGGTTTGGCCAAGAAAATTTTCTCGGGAATGCTGTTATTATCAAGGCAGATATCGCGCCCGACACATTTTAGATGGGTAATATTAAGAGCATGAATACCATCTCAGTGCTTCATTAAATTATATAGTTGAATATTGAGTCTTCTACACCAGACTCAATTTTCCTGAATTTTTCCAAAGATGCTTCTTAGGATTCTTCGCTCAAAAATTCCTAAGTATTTTTTCCCTTGTAGTTTGGGTCCAAGTCTCTGAAAAATAAGAGTTAACTACCTCATTCATTGATGATGGGTTTGTACAGAGTTGGTTCCAACTAGTTGGCACGTTTGACGATCCAGAGAGAAGAAGTTTCATTTTGCATTGATCGAGCAGCGCTTCCAGCTGTAAAACAAGAACATAAATAAGGCAAAACATCAGTAGTGGCCAGTGCTTTAGTAGTGGCCACTTTTAGTTTGCTTTTGTACTTTGAAGAAAGAAATGAACAATAATAGTGTGATTTTTTGTTTGTACTTAATGTAACTATCATATTGATTCAATTTTATTCATCAGTTATTAGAATTTAAAGTAAGTAATGTAAATACTTCGGTTGGGAGAACGTCAGATGGCCACAACTGAAATTGTCAGGTTTTGGGGTAGCCACTGCTGGATCAAATTTGAGATTTGAGAAAAAAATTGATAAAAATTGAACAAATTGAAATTCTGGTATTTTTAGAAATTGAGAAGATTGAGAAAGCGTTGAGATATTATATGCTCATTGAGTTTCAAGCGAGGAAATTAATATTGTAGACCTACAAGTTAAAAATGTTCTTCACTGAGGCCACTACTAGTCGTTTTAAACCAGTGTTTCTTTCAGACATTTTGCTCCAGGGGAGGGGGCACTTTGAAAGTTTGGGGAGAGGGGCAAGGGTGTTTTAAGGGGGCGGGCCGCTTTAAGAGTTCGGAGGGATCAAGGGCGTATTTAAGGAGCTGGACATACCCCCCCCCCCTTGCCGCCAAGAAATAAATTCAAAATTACCAACTCTGAATAATTTTATAACTTCAATTTGGGACGTTACTTTCATGTTTGGCATGCCCTCCCCTCCCCCAAAAAATCCCCGTACGCGATTGCGGGCGAGATGATATGAGTTTTAAAAAAACAACAGATCAAAAGACTGGCAGTACTGTAATAATTATGAAAAACAAAAATTTTTATTGGAAAATACAAAAAAAAAGAGAGAGAATGCAATAAAACATTTCTTAATCATTAAAATACACGCAAAATCACTCTAAGCGAGAAAAATCTTATCGAGTTTCATGTTGACGGTCTTCCGTCACACTGTAAATCCATAAGAAATTTTTAAATTTATAAAACACGCAACGAAGCACGAGTCATGTAATAAAAATTATATAAAAGTGAGCACATTTACAGGAAAAAATATTTGTTGAATTGCTTTTTCTGAAGTCGAAATTTGTTTCATTAAATTGTCTTACATTTCCTAAAACTAACAATGACATCTAACAAAATAAAAATTGCAAATAGTGAAGAGAAATAACTCTCACCTAGTTTCACAGGAAAGAAAGACAAGGAAAATGATTAGATCCCGAATTATGCGAGCTAAAAATCATGAAGAAATGCAAGCATGTATATATATGCTCGAAAAATACTTACAATATTCAATAAAAGTTAAAATAATATGCGCTAAAAATGAAAAAAAATATTTGCTCTTTTTTTCTTTTTTTTTAACTTACGTGGAGAGAAAGTGAAGAAAAATCTTATTAAAACGCAGTAATATGCATTAAAAGAAACTGTTTTTATTCATGTATATGCACTTAGCATCAAAAGGGGTCAAAATTAGCGTTTTTATATGCGCATATGCAAAAGACGGTTTTGCAATATGTGCAAAAGTAAATAACTAATTAAATAAATAAATAAAACTCAGTAAAGAAACTAAGTAACGAGAAAACTAAATAAAAAACTTAAAGTTTTTAAAAATTGAAATATTTTTAATTTTTTGAATTGAAAAAATGAAAAATATCATTTAATTTGAACAGAAGTTATTAATTGTCAAATAAGCACGCATGAGAAACTTTCAAAGAGTTATTTCTTTTATTTCAAATTAAAAACAAATATTATGAGGATAATGTAATGGGACCCCAAATTAGTTTCAATTTAGGATTTGCATCGTAAACAGAGGCGTATGCAAGGATTATTTATCATTAAATAGATAGAGATTTTTATTTAAAAAACATATGATGTACGGAAGTTTATTATTTTTTTGAATAACTTCATTAAAATTGTTTTGATAAAGCTGTCAAGCTAAGAAAACTTGAAGAACGACTTCTGGACACTCTTTTGTAAACTAAATATTAGAGATCATTCTCTCATACAAATTCTGCCCCCCCCCCCCCAGAGATGCCTGAAAGAAACATTGGTTTTAAAACTTGATGTGGCCACTACTGCTGTCGTACTTTAATTGGTCAAAACCTAACTACATATCAGGCATTTAGTATCCAAACAAGCTTAATCTTTTTTTTTTTTTTTTTTTTTGAAACTGCACTGGAGAGACAGAAAAAAAAACACTTAGTTTTTGCAATTATTTTTCTTTTCTTTTGAAAACCGTTCGATGAACGACTTCCTTTTCGTTTTCCTTATGAAATAAGAGGTTTTGTTTTATTATTTACAGAAAAAAATGGATTCAGAATGTTTTAAAGTAAATCTACCTTATTTTGTTTTAACGTTTCCGTTTTGTTTTAATGCGATTTCCATCAAAACTCAAATTAAGTTCATTTGGGTTCTCACTCACATGATATGTTCTGGCTAGTACAATCAAAAATGAAAATAAATTAATCATTTTCGTAAAGTAAATGTTTTTGGCGTTTTCTGTTTGTTTCATAGTGGTTATGTAGTAAAGGCGTTGATTCAGCTGGCTTTGATGCAAAACTGGTTTTCGGCGGACGTTTTCTACTTGATTGAGGGACATTTTTTCCAGCTCATTTCATAGCATGCTCGTAAAGACAAAGAATTGTCAAATTTTGTAGAAGAAAAAAAACTTTCATAAAATTCATGACTTGAGCTGGTTTTAAAACTAAATGCTCATATGACTGTTAACGTTGATTGAAAGGTTGTAGTTATTTTAATGGAGTAAAATCATATGAAAGTTGTTTAAGATTTAAAAGTATCCGTATTTGAAGCATTAACTTCAGTCGTTGAATTCATGATTACATATTTCATTGAATTAGGAATAAGAAAATACTGGACAGTATACAGTATTTTCTTATTCCTAATTCAATGAAATATGTAATCATGAATGAACATGTAACTACAGTTTTTGTTTTGTAATACATAATATTACTATAATTTTACTTTTTGTGGCTTCTTCTTTAGACAATCTTGGTATTCTTCTCTGGCTTCGGAGTCTATAAGAAAGAATTACACTGTATTATATAAGTATTTCAAAAGCCTATTTCAATAATTATTTGAAATTTAAAGTTATTAAACAAATATCTAATGATTTTTTTAAAGTTATTGTTTTACTTCTGATAGGGTTTAAAAAAGAAAGAGAAAATTTTATTTTGAAAACTTTTCTTATTCTAAAAAGGGATTTTAGAACTATTTTACTTATCCAGATAGATATTTTTAGATAGATTATTAGCGTTATTGAAACCTGTAATCCTTCTTCTAGCAGGGCTTTTTTGATACTGACGTTTTTATCTTAATGGGGAATTTTAGGGAATGTTTCTCTTTTTCTTATGGAGAGTTTTACGAACTATTATCATTATTTTAATGGACATTTTTGTGACTGTTGTCCTTACTCTGCTAGGATTTTTTCAGGACTGTTGTCCTCACTCAAATTAGAATGTTTTGTGGACTAAATTCGACAATGTACTGAGGATTTTTAAGTACTGATATGAGAATATAGGATATAGAGTCTTGTAAGATCAATGTGAGGTTTTGTAAGATATGTTGTCTTTTATCAAATGACTCATTTAGACTCATTTTCCGTTCAGAAGAGAAAGGCATGCCTCATGGTTCACGCACTCTCAGATTTTTTCTCGTCAGAAATCGATGCAACAATCGAGATAGCTCACTCGGTGCCAAACACAATCTGACGGTTATTGGGATTTTAAGGGGAATGTTAACTTTAATTACAAAATGTCTTCATTCGAATGGGAACTTTTTGAGCGTTACTTGGCACAGTTTTGAGGTACACTGTTCAATGAGGCAACATCGGGCGACACAGCTTTTATATATATAGTAGCGGATCAAAAACAAACTACATCACCTGTAAAAATTCACATTTTGAAGAATTTTAACGAGTAATAACAGAACTATTGCTCTGTAACTTTTTTTCACATAAAAGTTATGATTCAACTGACATGTTTGAATAAATATTAAATTAGCCACGCATTTAGGAGACCAATAACGCATTGAAAAAACCAAAAACGTTTTTTGATCATCCTTCTTCGTAAACAGCTGAAAATAAGCTGTAAATTTCAGCAATCAGTTTGCTTACTATGAGCAATAAAACTACAATGTGCAAATTGGAAGTACCCTCGTTATTCACGAAAGCATTTCTTTCAAAAATCTCATTTCGGTTCGCATGGTTTAGGCTCATAACAAGCAAGGCTTTCCGTCCTGGCTTACCAAATTTTCAGAAGACTTGACAGCATACAAGAGAATCATTATACTATAATTGGAAGTATAAAGTTCGAAAATTTGATGAAATATGAGCATTAAAATCAATTAATTTTGAACTATACAATTCACATAAGATAGCACTCTTAATTTCTAAAACTTCATAGCCAAATAAATTTGTCAACTTATGAAAAAAAATTAAAAAAAAACAGTGGAAAATTGTAAAACATTAAAAAAATATACTGATGACCTAATGAGAAGTATTTCTGTTATTCTCGGATAGGCGACGAATCGTTCCTCGTCAAATATTAATTCTTAAAACTATTATTTTTAAATCGGAAATTTTTATATGAAATAAAACAAGTTGCCAATACATAATACAAAAAACATTAATTATACATTAAATGTTTGCTACATCTTGAATGTGCATAATATACAGATTGATTCATAAATTTTCCAGTTCTGGAACGGCTAGGAGAAATAATTGAATCATAAATCGAGAAAGTAAAAGGGGATTTCTTAGAAAAGGAGTACCAAAAGGGTTCGTCATCAATTAATCGTAACAATAAATTATAAAAAGTAAATATTTGAGAGCAAAAATAATAAAAAGTTTCATCTTGATTAACGCTAAGAGAGAAAGCAAAATACTACATGAATTCAGTAAAGAATATCATTCCACCTATAATCATTTGAGGATGAAAAGCATAAATATTTTTATTTTATTTTTAAGAAAATTGGCTATTAGGCTATGGACAACTAAAATGTGCAGAGCTTACTAGCTGAGCTATTTAGAAAACAATTATGTATTATATTTCTTCTTATTATCTTTTATTTTTGTTAGTTTTCAATTTTGAACGCTGAAAGAGCAACGAACACGGAAAGCAAAAGCAATGTCCACAATTCGAAAGGTATACGTATTTAAAAATCTTTTAAAATACGTACCACATGCAATGCATTTAAAGAACGCCTGAATTTCTTCCTTTGACTGCTTTATGGTATGTCCAATACTAAAAATGCACACGGCTACAACAACAGAAAAATAAATCCTCATTTTGGGTTTAATTTTAGAGCATCAAGTCAAACTAATGCTGTCTTAAACAAGGTAATGTAGTTGCCCACTTATAAAAGAATATATTTATGCACTTTTCAAAATCAGCTTAGGGGAATTCGATGAAACAGTTTCTACGAATTTCATTGTTTCAGATCTGGATATGTACACTAAAAAGAAAGAAATATTATGTAATAACACGGTTTCCTAAAATTTGTATGACGGCATCAAAACCCTTGCTTGAAATAATTTATGTGAAGGTGCTGATATTCGTATTTTGCAATCCATAATATGACATTAAAAATTTAAATTTTTTAGATTTTAAATATATGTTTTCAATAAAAAAATTAATTTTTATGGGGTTTTTTTAGATACTCTTGGAAAGAATAAACGTCAGAGGCAAACATACTAAATTTATTTTTCAAAGCTGTTCTGAATAAAATGATTCATATTTTTGTTTTGTGAATATAAATGAGGGTATAAAAACTTCGTGGAAGAAGAAAAAAAAGAGAAAAAATGTCAAAAAATTCTTCATTTTTGTGCCATTGAATCATTGGTGTTTCACAAAAGTAATTTGAAAACACCCTAAGAAGGACAGTGGAAAATACGAGAAAAAAATAATTTAAAGACACTTGAAGACACTTGAGAAGCTTAATGTAAAACATCCCTTCAAGAAAAGTATTTTAGAAACTATGTTAAAAATACTCATAAGGTAAGAAAAGTACACGTATTTCATACTAGCGGTATCCGCACTGCTTTGCCCGTAGTAGAAAATTAAAAGGTCATTTGGATCGCCTGTATATTTTCAAATAACAGATGATGAATTTCTCATGTTATGGTAATTTACTCATCCATGTTATAGTAGTTTACTCGTCCATGTTACGGTAAATATCTCGTTAAAATGAGCTTAAAATGTGAATAGAACCAGAACAAATTCTAATTATCGGAAAATCACTTCGAGGTGCTCACTCCTATGCTACGAACTAATTTTGTGCCAAATTTCCTGAAAATTAGCACAACGGTCTAGGCGCTATGCGCGTAACAGAGATCCAGACAGAAATCCAGACAGAGAGACTTTCAGCTTTATTATTAGAATAGATTTTTATTTACTTATTTTTCCGGATGTAAAATAGCACTAAAAGTGTATTATTAATAACAATGAAAAATGACATACTATATTGTTGATATTCAGTAAATTACCGCCCAATAGCCAGGGCTAAAGCAGAAATACATGAAATACACCGACATCTCAGTTATTTCGAGCCGAGGACTGCAGTGTCGTACTTATTAGTAGGGCTCGACCGATGGCATTTTTTGGCCGATGGGCCGATGCAGATTGTTAGCCGATTGTTCAAAGATGGCCGATGGCCGATGCCGTTGGCCGATGGCAAAAAAAAAAAAAAAATCTAACGGTAATAAAGCGATAAGATTGCAGGGATTTAAAGGATCATTTATTCATTTCACTTTACTTCCTTTGTACGAATAAAGACTTCTAAACAAAAAAAAAAAAATCAAATTTCGACCTAATTTCTATTTTACGATCACCCAATTTAAACTTCACAAATTTTTTCGGCACGTCTGTACACGCATATGTACCAAAGAACATATAGATGACCAAAATATTCATTTTGAATACCTCCTCAGTTAATTATCGCAAGTTCTCTTGTGATGTCTTTATACGCGTAAACTTGCGTCACTCAGAAACGTTATGAATAGTAAGTTGAAAACTTATACGTACGTAGTATGATCTAAAAGTTCTAGGACAAGCAGTATAAAACCTTACCCTGAGTAGTTCACATTACCGAAGCACATCTATCTACAAAATAATCACCTTGAACGACTATGCACTTCTGCCAACGTTCGTATAGCTTTTAGAAGCACTCCTGGCAGCCATTTTTTGCAACCTCCTGTAAAGCCTCTTGCGCTTCCCTTTTTAACTTCATCGTGGGGAAGAAAGCGACTTTCATGTTGAGGATGCACGGTTTGATTGATCAATGCTCTGATACGACAAACAAATAACATAATTTTTCGTCGGACTTAGCTCCGTGTGACTCTTACCTGTTCCCAGCAAAAAAACATTTGCATGGACGCCGCTTTCTTCCGTCAGGAGAAGATAGAACTGCATCATAGTAGGTTGCGAAAAAGGCTTCCAGGAGTGTTTCCAAAAGTTATATGAACACTGGCAGAAGTACATAGTCCCTCAAGGTGACCCTTTGAAGGTGGATGTGCTTCGGTAATGTGAACTATTCTGGATAAAGTTTTATGCAGCTTGTCCCCAAAATTTTGGATCGTACTACGTACAATCTATATAGGATATAGTTATGCTTCTCTTTTTTGACTGTTGTATGATGATATAGAAAGAACAACAGCCAAAAAAAAATAAAAGAAAAAAAAGGATAAGAAAAACAAAGACGCTGTTTAGTAACCAAGTGATTTTTCTTTTTTTTAATTGAACATATAACTAAGATATCAGCAATATTGTAATAATGTATGGATTATGTACACTATTCATAGTTAAAAAACTTTAAATTATATTGTTTAATCATTTAAAAAAATTTAAGAGTAAAAATATGAAACCGTCAACTGACAAATTACGCAATTAAAGTGGAAAGATTGCACGTAGACATTTTTAGTCATGAAATTAAACAAAAAAGGTAACAGGTAAATTACAATATTAAATCGTAATATGAATATTTTTATACTTATTTAAAAATTATGAATTAAAAAATTTGCATTTTTCATAAAAGCTATAACAGTAACATAAATTTTTCAGAAAAAAAAAGCCATGAAAAGAGTGAGGTTCTTAAAACGCAACTACAATAAGCAAACTCGATATTTACACCAAGTTAATAATAACTGAATATACATACTACTTGATCTGTTGTTTGCACACATAATATTGAACAATTTGATTGTTTAAAATCTTTTATGAAGTACTACAAACAAGTTCAAATTAAATTTTTCAATTTAACAATAATTTGCTGAAATTTAAATAACTGTTTAATAGAAAATCCTTGAAACTTTTCTGTAACATATTATTAAAAATATGATGAAAACGAAAATAACTCGTTCATTGATTTTATAAAAATACATGAAAATATTTACTTACAATAGAAAAAAAATCGATCGCTATAAATGATGCAAAAAAGATGGCGCATTACGAAATAAAGATGAAACAAGAATGAGAAATACGTAAAATGACATTTCTTGAGCAAAATAAATAATCGCTAAATATTTAAGAAATGCTTGAAACGACGAAGGGGCGGAGAGGGGGGGGGGTCACCTGCTGATTTTGGAGGAACTTACAACATTAAACTTCGTTCCCAACTTCGGCCTCATTTGTTTAGTACAGAACCGCTACCACCAACGCCTCGGAAGAGTTTCTGAGTCAACTTCAGAACCTCCGAAGAAAAAAATTCAAAAGTCTCTTTGATTTCCGAATTATGTCACCATTCAAAACGTCTTTAATCAATTTCTTACATTAATGTTCTAAATTCTTCCTAAACAAATAGATTACGTTTAAAAAAAAAAAAAATCTCTAATTTATGAATGGTGTTAGTTTTAAACAACTCGGAAATGCAACTAGAATTTAATATAAAAATACAGGCAGGGGGAGGGGGGCACGCAAGTGTTGTAAAAATTACCGTAGATTCAACGGGAATCTAACAAAATGACACAAAAACCGGCTTTGCCATCTCATATTTGTTTCCATGGTCTCCAATTCGGCAATATACACTCTAACAAAAAAAACTCGAAGCATCAAGAAGCAATTATCCGATTGATTTGAAATTTTATATGCATGATTGTTTTGACCAGTTGTGCAAATAATTAAAATTTGGTGTCCAATGAATGGATAGTTTGATCTCCAGCGCATCGAAACTGCGCATCCAGCAGATGTATATAAAGAGCAATTCTTCAATAGTTGTTAAAACTTTCGGTTTGATTGCGATTCAGATTACCTTTCAACAACTTAAAAATGCCTCGTCGCATGGTTCGTGCTCATTACGGAGCAACTGTCAGAGTTTAAACGAGGTCATATCATTGGATTGAAAGAGGCCGGTTGGTCAAATCGGAGAGTCGCTCGTCATTTGAGTCAAAGCGATGTGGCGATTCGAAGATGCTGGCAAGGATGGGTGGAAAATGTCAGAATTCAGCGTCAGGATGTTAGCGGTCGACCTAGGGTCACAACAGATCATAATGACAGAGAAATTGTCCGATCAGCTGTCACAGCGCTTTCTTCAGCTCTATGAACCATCAGACATTCAACCCAAACACCAGTGTCCATCATGACCATTTACAGACGGTTGGGACAACGAAATCTACGCTCGCGCCAACCGTTGCGCTACCTGTCACTGACGCCTACACACTGCCGAGACAGATTACAGTGGTGCATGGCTCGATTAGGTTGGAAAGCTGCCGACTGGGGATGTATAGTCTTTAGCGATGAATCCCACTTCCAACTGTGTCATGACGATCATCGAAGATGTGTTGGGAGACACCCAAGGCAGAGGGATCTTGGTTTCACTTTTGCATGCCACACTGGCCCTCAACAAGGCATTATGGTCTGGAGTGATATTCCTCTGATAACTGGACCCTTTTGGTCGTAATTAGAGGTACACTTACTGCACAGTGGTACGTCGACGACATCCTAAGACCTGTTTTGTTGCCGTTTCTTTTGCAGTACCCTCGGCTGGTTTTCAGCAGGACAATGCCCGATAACCTTACGGCACATGTTGCTATGAACTGTCTGCAAGCTTGTCAAACTCTTCCGTGGCCTGCCAGATTGTCAGATCTCTCTCCCATCGAGCATGTCTGGGATATGATGGGATGGAATATTGATAACCTCGTCCGGCAATTGGAGGAATTTAGCCGGAAATACCGCAGGACAACCTCCGGGAGCTTTATCGGTGTTTCCCACGTCGTGCAATAGATTGTATCTAGGCTAGAGGCGGGTCAATACCTTATTGAACTTGTTACTGTAACTCTGACACAAATTATTCAATTGTTCTAAGAATTTAATCATTTACTATTCTGTGCATTGTCTTCCTGTCCACCAATTTTCGTCTCAATCGGATCACTCCTTCTTGTTGTTCCGATTTTTTTGTTATAAAGTGTATCACCAAATGATCGTCAGTCTGAGACGCTATATTAGTTTTGTATTGAAATAAGTAATTAATAGCCACAAAAAAAGAGTAAATAGGCTTTCTAGAACACCCAATCGAAAACAAAAAGGGAAGTGCACAACTGGAAAGTATGCACACCCCACATGCGAAATTTTAACCTTTTACAGCTTACTATTTTTGAGTTATGACTTATGAGAGATGCATACGTACATTCAGCCTCAAATACCAACAACGCAATAATTAACTTGTTTGGTACCTGAATGCAGTATTAAAAACTCTTTCAGGGCGACTAAAATAGAAATTCATACTGAAGTTTAAGTAAACAATTTTATATGAAAACAATAACTCCGTTTACTTTGCATTAAAAAGTAAAACAGCAACAGGTTTTTTTTTTTTCGAAAATATCGGCCAATTCCATCGCTTTTCGACTATTTAAGGCCGATGGGCCGATGTTTCTTGCAAGTTAGCATCGGCCGCCGATGCCGATGCCGATGGCAAAATTGTTGAACCATGGGCGCAGATGCATCGGCCAGGCCGATGCATCGGTCGAGTCCTACTTATTAGCACTCATCAGCCCGGAATAGGAAAGTGACTGAGCTGGAGATGGAAAACCTCTTAAGGAAGCCAAGAGTGCCAAACAAATTAGTAGCTAATGTAGAATTAGCGCAGACCAGACGAGTGACCGAAGCAATGAATCGGTTCAACTCGAGGATTGAAGGCAAGGCATGATATATTCAGTAAATTACCGGGGCCTGGCACTCTTGGCTTCATTAAGAGGTTTTCCATCTCCAGCTCAGTCACTTTCCTATGCCGGGCTGATGAGTGCTAATAAGCACGAAACTGCAGTCCTCGGCTGGAAATGACTGAGCTGGCGGCGTATTTCATGTATATTGTTGATATTTGCTGATAAATACACAATACAGATGACATTTACTAAAAAGGAAGAAAATAAACGCAATTTAGTAATCAACTGTGATTATTTTGTTAAATTTTCATTAGTAAAGTGTAACTATTATGTGTATTTGTTAGCAGTGTCATCAAAGTTATACGTATTTTATTTAATACCAATACAGCTTTAACTCAGGCGGCATAATCATAACATGACTGAGTCAATGATACATATCCAGGATCCAGAGATCAAGACACACAGACTTTCGGCTTTATTATTAGTAAAGATTTAAGAAAAAAATAAGAAAGCTTAGCTGTGCTTAATAAATTTTAAGATGCATTTAAAACAATCAAGCCAATACTCGCACTGGTTGAGCTTTATTTGATGCCGATTTTGACGGAGTCACAATAAGAGATCGTTATTCGCATAGGAGCTTTTTTTGTACTCGACATTGAAATGAAACCAATATTTACTTTCGATTTCAGCTCAACTGCTCGGCTGGTGTTGAATTCGTATCCGTTTTTTCTGTTTATCGATTTTGCGCACCTGAGTTTTCAAATTAATGCATAAACTTGAAAACTTGGTTATGCGTGGGTTTTTGCTTACATTCTGCATGTTACACAGATAAAAGAAATACTTGAAGCGAGGTACGAACAATTTATGCATAGTTTTATTTTTGTTTTATAAATAAAAAATTCGAAAGAGCGCCAAGAATAAATTGTGTTTTTCTAAAGAACTGAATTGCATGATTATCTGCAGTAAGCTCTGAAAATTTGTCTTAATTCAGCGTAGGACTCTTTGAAGGATTGCTCATTATAACTTTCCGGGCAAGCAATTTGATCTCAGATTAAGAAAATTATATATATATATATATATATATATATATATATATATATATATATATATATATATATATATATATATATATATATATATATATATATATATATATATATATATATATATATATATATATATATATATATATATATATATATATATATATATAATATAAATATATATATATATATATATATATATATATATATATATATATATATAATTGAAAATATTCAAAGTATTTTTAACTTTTTAATATAAATGTTAGAATTCTGCAAATTTAAATCTTTAATTAAGTCTCAAATCTCGTTTAACTCAAATTTCCTTTTATAGAACTCTGTCATATGTTTTCAATAAGTTTAAATTTTAAATAAACCGTTTTCAAACCATGTAGAATTTTGTAAAATAAAATATCTAAAGTAAATTGTCTAAATTTTTAACTTAATTAAATTCTCTATTTTCATTTTCCTAGAATCAAGTAACCTCAGATCTTCAAAAAGAACATTTTCCAGATCTTTATAGAGTTTTATAATCCGATAACTTGTTCTAATAATAGTAACATCAAAAATTAACTATTTACTAACTTAAAATGGACATATATCTAAGACATTAAAAATGTATCTCTCTTTCTCTCTATTTCTCTTTGCTCAATTCTATTATTGTGAACAAATGCTTGCTACACACTGATATAATATTCGCTTAGTGGTAATAATTAATCTTAATCTTTAATTTCAACATTTAAACTTTTTTTTTCTTTGCTGTATCGTATAGCTTTTTCACTCATTCAGTTTAAGACAGAAAGCTGAGTCTACCACACTTAAAATTGTTGGTTGTCTTTAAGTTTCATTTGCGTTGTGGATAAACGGAAGTGATTTGACAGCTGGAATTTTTTTTTCTTTTTTGGTGTTGCGGAGAAACGTGAGGAATGGACAGCTACATCCATGCCGAAATGAAATTTGCTGATTTTCCTCCAGCTTGTCCATTGCAGCGTTCGACATTTATTTAATTCTGATCTACTACCAATGTTTTGGTTTCCCTTCAAACCTCGTGCTAATCTTTCGCTTTTTCTACTACGATCAAATGAGTTAACATCGCCTTTGTTTGGTCCTCACTGGCCCAACAAGCTAAAAGTCAATCGGTACTATCAATAACAACTCTTCAATCCATTGAGAAGAGATAAAATGGAGGGAATGACGATTTCATTCATGAAACCAAGACCCCAAGTCACGTGATAGATTTTAAAGCAAAGCATTGGAAGAAATCATGTTTATTTCGCTTGTTTCACGTAAAACGTGCCAACCATTCGTTGTTGTTGAGACACGTGACTTGAGGTCTTTGAGTCTGATTTTGCTAAGCCGATAATTGGACTTGTTCCCTCCATTTTAATTCCTGCTTTAAGTTTCGATCCAGTGCTGTTTTGACTAGGCCCTTGAAACAAATAATCTCCTAAGGCTAATACAGTGCAAACAATCTCGCTTTGTTTGTTGAAAGCTTGACCACGCCGAGATGGCGGATTACATTGAAGCGGAAACATCATTTGTATCATTTGTAATAAGTTTTTTGCTATTATTTTGTGAGATAGGCAAAAATATCCCTGCTACTACTCGGCACTTTCTGGCTAATTCTAACTATTACAAATGATACAAATGTGTTTACGCGTCAAGGTCATCCGCTATCTCTCCGTGATCAAGCTTTACATGGAAAAGTTACCCAAGTTGACGGTATATGTACTGGAAAATGTAGAAGAAAAAATTCACATTTTTGTTTCCTTATAAATGCAGCTGGTCCATTTCTCCTGGTTCTACCCTATTACTCTTGTCAGAATTTATGTTTAAAATTTTACCTTTTCGTGCAATAAATTTAAGTCATTTTCCCTTCATAATATGATATACTATGTTGTAAAAAAAATGCAACTCGAAATTTGTTTACGCGAAATCATGAAACGCATCTGAGTAAAAGGATAGACCGTAATCGCTCCTATAACCATGTGTGTATTTATTTTTTTTTCACATGGTTAGTATTATTTTTCTTTTTTGTAAACATAATAAAAGGAGTTTTATGCATCTGATCAAGCTGTTTTCATAGATAATATTATAAAGCTGTATATTTTGGATAAAACGTTTTTAAATGTTTTTTCACTTAATGAATTTGCAGTGAATATTGTCACAATGATTTAAATAATCACAGAGTACGTTTAACTAAACTAGATATTTCATTTAGCTTGGCGCAACTCGCAGCATGGAAGAACTAGGGAACTGCTCACAACTCGTGTGGCTCACTCTTTTATATGAACATAGAACATTCTAGAACATTCCGTTAGAGAGAACATTTTGAACGCAGTGCAAATAAAATCAATTTAGAAGTCCAAAAACTGGATTGTCATAGCTGGGACCAGATCCTGGCTCCTAACAGTTCGAAGCCCCGCGCGCTGCCAACTGAGCCACTGTTATTAAAGTTTGCGAGGCAATATATACAATTATGTGCCTTTATCAGAACCAAAGATCTCGTCCCGGCACATGATAAAAAGGATTTTTGACTAGGATAAAAATTAAGAACAACCACATTATTTTTCAATGTTTTATTTGTCATAAATTAATTTATATGTTCGAAATTATGTATGTCTGTGTAAAAATAACGTAATAAAGTTCATTCAATAACATAAGAAAATAAATATTTTTATATGTTATTTAATGTCTATATCGCATGTTTAAACGATAGCAAATAGTAAAGAGAAAACTTGGTATTTTCTTAATCGATATTGTGTGCAGTTTCTAAGGAAAATGTCGTCAGCTCATTTTAAAACAGTTTTGAATTTCAAAACTGAGAACTTCAGGGAAAAAAAAACACATTTTATTGAATGCAAAATGAAAATAATTATTACATATATGTTAGGTAATTTAAAACCACTTTTTCTCAGCGTCCAAATTTTTATCAGCTATAGATGTTTCTTCTTAAACACCAGCGCAATTTTTATCCTCCACTTCAGCCATGCACGCCTGGAACGAAATACGAAATGCATATTTTAACGTTTAGAGTTATATTCAAAAATGGTAGGGTCAGGTGGGGTAAAATGGGTATAAAATAGCCTGCTTTTGGATTTTCACTCAAGTATTTTTGTCAAAATATTTCGTTTCTAATTATTTTTTGTTTTATGCATACATTACATATGTTGAGAATAGAATTAAATGATTTTCACACATAATTTGATACAAATTTATTTTTGAGAGGAGTGTTTATGACTATATGTTTTGTATACTCATTTTACCCCACGCAGGTGAAAATGGGTAGCCTATGGGATAAAATGGGTATTAAAGTCTAAGAAGTGGTAAAAAAGCATACTATTTGTTCAATGCAGTGTGATAGTAAAGGCATAAGAGTCGGTTATCAAAATTTAACTATTTAACTTTTAAAAAATAGTGCAAACAGTAAATTTGGCAAAATATTAATAAGGTTTCTTTAAACGCATGATATCCATACTTGTCTTTCTTTTAAAAAGTAATGACCTATTGTTAATTTGTGGCTCATTAAATTTTTTTATTATTTGATGTTCTTCAATGAAATCCATGTCGTCTATATCAGGAAAAATAAAAAAAATCCCCCATCTCGGATTTTTTAAAAGTATTTCACCTTATAAAATTTTCCTCAACAGCCATATATTTGCCAATAAATTCTTTCTTGCTTGTTTCCTCAAAGTATAATACTTATACCTTTACACTTGTGGTTAAACTTTGCTTTATAAGCATATTTTCAGCAGTTTCTGTTCCAAATACTTCCTCTGAATGGAGACTTTTTCATCTATTTTTTAATTTTCCTTTTTTTAAATTCCTTACGTTTTTCACTTTCAACTCTTAGCCTTTCTAAAACATCTTCGTCATTTATTTTCCTGTATTTGCCAGCACCCTGTTTAAGTTGTTTTAAATAAATCATGCAGGTAGCTGTCAAATCTGAAGCACTTGTTGAAATTCCTGACAATATTGCACTTTTCAAATCTTTATAAGGTGACGAAATTGTGCTTTGTGACGCATACTTTTCGGATTGAAACGAGGATGTGTTCCGAAAAATTAAAGGTACATTAGAGTACATTAGAGAAATTGATAGAATCTGATTGCAATCAAATAAAAATGTGACGAGCAGCAGGCTGGGCCCAGCATATTCTGAGGAAATTGTTATTTTATGTGCAAATGCACACAAACACTAGAATAAGTATACCTGTGGCTTATTTTTATTTATTATGATACAGTGAAGTTTATTTTATAAAATCATGGCATTGTGTGTATTTTTATGTTTCAATCATTTTGAATTAACCACAAATGAATTAATATTCATTTAAAGGAAAATATGCTGTACCTTTTAAAACAACTTGCTGGAATGATAAGCCTAACCATATATACCCATTTTACCCCATTTTCAAAATATGAGATTAAAAATAGAAAAAAATATTTTTTTTTTCTTCCTGTAAGTTGAAGCAAGCAATAAAAATGTCCAACTAAAGATATTATGACACAGTAATAAAAATTCCTCAAAAATCAGGAGCTGGAGATAGAAGTTAAAGTATACAGCATGGGGCTTGAATTTATCGACTTCAATTTAAAGTGTTACCATTCATTAAAAATGATCTATTGAAAAAATATATTTTGTGATATAGAATTCAGAACAGCTAAGTATAATAACCAACTCAAAAAAATGCAAAATTTAATTTAAAAAAACTGACTTTTTAAACCATATATTTTGATTACCCATTTTACCCCACTACCCATTTTACCCCACCTGACCCTATACAATATTAGTTTTCGCAATAAGACTTTTGCTGTTTATTATGTGTTTCTGAATGACTTATTTAAACTATTTTATGTGTTCACTTCTACATGCATTATAGAAATACTCGATAATACCTTTTTTTTCCTTAAATAATTTTTGTATACTCGACATTCCTTATTTTTAAATAATTTCTGCATACTCATTTATGTAAGTACATCCATATGATTTATGTAAACAATGGTTATTAGTTTGTTTCTAGCTGATTTCAAAGGTAGGTGGGTCAAAGGTGGCCAGTGTTCTTAAGATAGAGCACCCCTAAAATGTGTCATTAATTTTATTTTTTTACCCCAAAACGGCAGTGCTGCGTTGTAAAACACGTATCTCTAGGGAAAATGTCTGAATATGAAGAGATTACTGTCGACCGGTTGCTATTGAATGCCTTATTTTCACTTTTGAGGAGGAGTATTTATAATTTCCTGATTAGAATTTTGATTTAAATGTGTTTAAATTCTTAGAACTTTAAATTAAGATACGTTTTTGAAAAATTATTTCCTTCTTTTTGACAGCGTTTGTTTTTAGTTCACTTTAGCTCTGTTTAATTTTACGGATTACCAATTTTACATCTGAAAATTTCTACCCAAATGCTTATTTCCAAGGTGGCCACTTTAAGAAAGAAACACATAAAATAATGTTCTGAAGAAAATTTCGGTGATCCATTGCATAATTTCATTTCTTTAAATAACTTTTTTTTTTGCTATCATTAAAAAACCATACCAGGTGAGTTCATGGCATTCACTACCGTTTTTAATTGGTTTTAAAAGTATTTATTGTAATTTTTTCCAAGTATTTTCTTTTTAATTCAACATTACATTACTCTTCTAGAGGTTAAAATAGTTTTCAAATATTTTTTCTCATTTAAAAAGCGATTTAAACACATGGGCCACTTTTGGAACACTATGTCCCAAATGTGACCAGCAAGCTGCAATTTTTAAACTGTATTATAAAGAAAGTTAAAATTATCGTACAAAAGAAATTGCTCCTGTCATGTGTTACAGTCTAATGTAAACTTCAGCATTCAAAATCCCAAAAATACGCTTACCCGAAAATTAGAAAAAGTCATCAAGGATTAACTATGGTCCCCTCATTTATTGCATACATTCTGCCGTGGGCGGAAAAAGGGCAAGAACTACAATGTTTCCACTTTTCTGCACTTTTGTCATTTATTGTATATTAGATTCATTGTATAAGCTTACTTCTTTGATTTCCGCTGAAAAAAAAGCATGAAAAAAAAGGTCAATTTCCAACACTAATTGTTAGTATTGAGTTTAAAAATTGCCCTTTCAAATACCTCGGAAACTCGTTCCTGCAGATACTGCCATTTACCTGTCCACGGCAGTGTTGATTCTTATTTTTATGCATCTACTTTTGTTCCATGTTGTTAATACAGTATTAAGGAAAATAATAAATAATAGTAGTACATGACTCTTTGACCTACTTCAGAACTTTCAAACCACAAAAGTAAATTTTAAAAGTACATTTTTTTATTTTCTCACAACATCCCAATAATATGTGAAAATAAATTTTAAATGAAGTGAATAGAAAAGTTGCGAGTTCATGTAATGATAAATGAAACAAATTCTACAAGTAAAAAAGGTTATCAATGACTCTTTTTTCTTTTATAACTAGTCTGAGCAATTGTTAGTAAATTTACATTTTGCTTGCTTTCACATAACTGATTCAATTTGGTTAAAAATAGTTATAGGTTTTTAATCTATACATTTAAAAGAAAAGAACTATTGAATTTTTTTGTCAGCTAATAATAATGCGACAAAAAAACTTATATTAAATGATGTTCAAGATTAATGTAAACAGCTTTTGCAAAATATAAATATGAAACTTTAAATTTAGCTATTATTTTAGCTTATCAACCGAGGGAATTGGTGCTAAAACTTACGATGTAATCTTTATAATTCTTCCTGTACTCTTCAGCAATCTGAAACGAAACAAAAAGGATTATTGCATTGAAAACTTCTATCTGCCTCAAATTGAACTTAGTATTAATAGTCAATTTTATCCAAAGTGTAAGTGCTATTCAATCTGCAGTATTGTTGAAATAAAATAAGTACATAAATAAAAATGATTCTTCAAAACGTTGGGAAAGAAACTTTCGATTACTCGAAAGTTTTAGCCGGTCCCTTTGTGACTTCGAGTTATTGAGAGTTGACTCTATAGAGAGTCTTTACACGTCAACTGACCTGATTTTTCAAATCGTCCCCGCTCGGCTATCTCCGGTTTGGATGAAATTTTATAGAGACGCAGAAATGTGTGTGTCTTTGAAACTAACCTAGAGAAATTTTCAGCTTTCAAGATCCAAATCCTGAGGATCTAGGATCTCCGAAAAATGTGATCCAAAATGGCCGATCGGCTTTTTGTGCCAAATTGCCAAGTTAAGACTAAGTTCACAAAAAATTTTATCACACTGAAAGCCTGAAGTTTTAGGCGCTCAAAGTAGTTTGGCCGTTGTGTGTGTGTTGTGGCTTATCCTCAGACCGTCTGACGGAGTCAGACAAGGCCCATAAGGTCCATAAGACTTGAGGAGTAAAGATCTTCCCTACAAGTCCTAAGCAGCTCATGATATATTCAGAAGATGTCTGCTGAATTTGGCATTTTGTACAAAGAGTAAAAGCCTTCTCGTCTTCACGAATGGAAAGACTTTTTATGTGAACGCTTTTCTATCTTGAGATAGTTTGGAAAGCTATGTCGCACTCTAGAGAGAAGGAAGATCCGGGCTGTTTTACTTCTGTACCAGTGATGGAGAGGCAGTGTCTTCCATTCCCTTGAAATTTCAGATTGGCTATCGAAACGTGCAAGTGAAAAATAGTCAATTTTCAAAGCGCTATAGCTTAAGTTTGTCACCTTGCATCTTCCATTGCACCATTAGAAAGAACAGATTTTTTCTATTCTAAATAAGTTTCTTCTTCGATGGTGTTCTTTCGTTTCAGGATGAAAAAATGAGTTCGAAATTCTGTTTGTCGTAACGAATTGCCATGTTTAATAGCCGGATGCGGATAATTGTATTACACTTGGAAGCCTGAAATTTGAGGAGCTCAAAGTACTTTTGGTTCTCAATACGTTCTAGTATTTTTATTAGTTTGAGTTCGTTAACATTTGTGTAGCACGCATGCAAAATCGCAAGAAAAATACAGTGGTGAAACTTTTTCCCGGATTTTAGAATCATAAATTATGAACAAAAATGATTCAAAAGCTCGTACTTTGTAATTCTATTTTCAATATACATCGTTTGCATACTACACAAAATCTATCGAGCTCAAATTCTCAAAAATACTAAACTGCCAAACGTACTTTTAGCACCTAAAATTTCATGCTACCAGTGTGATAAAATTTTCTGTAAACTTATCAATTTGGAACAAAAAGCTGCTCCGCTATTTCGGATCACATTTTTCGGAGATCCTAGATCCTCAGGATTTAGATCTAGGAAGCTGAAAACTTGCATAGGTTTGTTTCAAAGGCGTCTCTACACCTCTATAAAATTTTCATTCAAATCGGAGATGGTCGAATGGGAACCCTTTGGTCACTTGACATGGAATGACTCCATAGGGCAGAATCGTTTCAATTAAAAGAATTTAATGATGAAATGTTGTAACTGTAGCTACAACTTTTGATGCATAAACATTAGAACTTTTTGCATTAATATGATTTAATAAACAATTTAACACTTTAGTAGATTTACAGAATATTACTAATCAAGTTTTTACTACTCATGAACTTTTATGGAATATAATACCAACTTACTTCAGTATCAGCCCAGCATTTAAGCACCTGAAAAATTAAGTAAAATATTTTTTTTTATTATGAATAATAAGAATTGTATGATATTCAAAAAACTGCGAAATACCGTTTTAATCATTTATTCAACGGAAGTTAAGACCTATTTTATACACACACGCTGATTTATATGTACAGAGAGGTTTTGACAAACCACGGGGGACTGAAAAATACCTTGGTGACGAGTTCTTTCAGAACAAGAAGTTCCAAAAACTGTATTTACACCTATGTCTTCTATTAACTCTGGGGCGTAATTTTTCTAGCGCTTGATGTTTTTTCTTTGATCCTAATATCCTACATTTTTTGTCAGCATCATCTGCTGTGAGTGCGGTGTGCCTCTGCAAAGCAAACGGTTTTTTAGGGTATTCCCACTGTCGAATCCACTTGTAGTAGTCAGGTCCAGATTTACCAATAAGCTAAACAAGCTGTATAGCTTACGGTCTCCGCTTTGCTGAGGATCCTCAACTCCCTAAAAATTGCATGATTCGTTCCTAAAAAAATTTAAAAAGTACCAAAAAAATCATTTTTAAATGATTAAAAATCTTGAAAATTTTATAAAATGCAGTTACAAAGCTTGAAGTTAAAATTTTCTAACAAATGAGAAAGGGTAGAGGGGAAGGTCAAAATGTGCCACACTCTGCTCATTGCAACAGACTGCGTTCAAAACGTGAAAATGATGGTTCTCACGTTTCTATAACGTATTTTTCGATAGATTTTTGAGGCTCACACGTTTCATATATTGCTAACTATTTAATATCAAATTCAGTATTTTAGAAGTTCTTTTGTTATTTCTCGATTTTTTCTTACTTCTACTGCATACTGTTATTCTGTTTAGCACAAGAAAAAGAAATAGTCCACTACCTGAATTTGTTTTCGTCTTCCGCTCTACTTGGAAGGGAAAAATTGTTGTTGTAAAGAGAAATATATAGCATTTTTTAAACTTTAACTACACTGTTAAAAATTTCCCCGGAAAATTTACGGTAATTGTTACTGGCATTCATGTTGCCAGTAACTATTACCCTAAAAATCAAATGTTACTGTAAAATTTTACGGTTTCCTCGGTAGGCCACAGCAACCAATTGGAGCTGAGATGGCTTATTTTTCCGGTATAAATTACCGTAAAAATCAGCGTTGCGTTAAATTCGCCAGTTTACAGTAGCAATTACCAGAAAACATTCCTGAATTTTTAACAGTGTAGGAGTTTCTTACACATTTAAAACGATTCTTTAAAACAATACAGTCAAGTATTAAACTGTTGAAGACTCAATTGCAAACGAAGTTCTTTAAATAATATTAAATGTGAAAGAATCCTAGAAAATAATCAAATAAGTCTTTGAGACAACTTGAAATTAGGATTTACAATCCCGAAATCCTGATCCAAACCCCGCGGGATCCCGCAGGATATTTAACTTAAATAATCCCGCTGGATTTTGCTCTCAACCCCGAAATTTTTTTCCATGCGAGCGTTATCCAGCTTTTGCCGCTCATAAAACGACTATTGACACAAGCCTCATCTGAAGTCTGAATAACCTTCCTCATAAACGAGTACATGCAAAAAGAGCAAGAAACATTTTGTGTCTCATATAAACAACAATAAAGTAGAGTATATCTTCTTGTGAATGAATTGGTAATCTCATTCGAGGCTTCAGTTTTCGTACGTTCAGCGATTGAGAATATGCTAAAAATTTATAAACATTTTTGAAAATCATCGGTAAAATTTAAAATCCAATAAATTACGCTTTAGAAAAGATAGAGATAGTGTATAACAGATTACAAAACCCATAATGGGAATATTTTTCTAAATGTTCACAATCATTTAATTTCAGTAAAACCAACTGCAGTGGAGCTGCAAAACGTGTTTTCCATTAGCGCGTTATTTTTAAAGCAAAATTTTTTCCTATCCCTTTCGAGCGGCACACTTTTGCTTACCAAACGATAATTGCTAGTTAGAATCTGAATTTGTAATGCTAAATAATTGGTGCACGGAATTTAAGAAAACTACTAATTCAAGAAATAAAAGCAGTCTTTCTTAAAAAGCACAACTTTTTCTAATTGATATTAAAATTTACTTTTTAGAAGAATGAAGTTCGCGGGATTGGCTTTTTACGATCTCGAAATTCGGCGGAACTGAATTCGGTGTGAGATTGGAAACCAAACTTAATGCCTCAATTTTATTTCTTGTCAAGGGTTCTAAAAACTATGAATTGTTTGATTGGCTAGGATGTTACTCTCATTACCTAAACCTCCACATTATTACGTTGAAAGCATTTTACGCATTTTTTGAAACCATTTGTTGAACAAAAAATAATATCAAGTATTATTTTAATTTGCGAAAGAGTGCAGAACTGCAAAACTTTTTTTAAAAAAAAATATTTGGTTGCCTATTTTTTTCTTGATCCTTTTCTAGTCCCAATTATTCTTTATAAGGCCTCAAAATGTAGAATTTTATATGTATTTTTCAAAAGCTTTCAAAACTTACTGTATCGAAAGCCGATGTCAGCAAGTAAGGATACGTTATTTCTCTCTTCCTTCTCTTTTCCTCTCTGTCGAACCGAACCTCAGAGAACCTGTCGTAACGATTTGTCGAACCAAAACCTTTTTATTTATTTTTGAGCAATCACGATTGCTTATTGTTCTTCATTGGACCGTTTTTGGTGTTCGTGCCTTTTTCAGCTTGGTCCAGGTGACCTCTGCAGTACCACCGCCCACCGTCTACTGCAGGCGCAGCTCCGAGCACTGCCTCCTGGAATCCGTTTCTCCCGGTCGGTAGCGTCCATGTCCTACATACACGCATGCTCATATACTCACACAATCATACACAAGCCTTTACACACATACACAGATCCCTACGTGTATATACACAGTTCTACGCACACACACAAGCCTACACATGCACGTACGCGCGCCTACACACATACACAAACACACAACTATACACGTAACCGTCCAGGAGGAGGGGCAGGCTTGACTGGACAGAAGCCGTTTCTAGAAACAATGAGCAGGGTCCTGTCGCAACTCGTGATTGCGAAAAACATAATTTGACTTCAAAATTTAAGAATTCAAGTTAATTTTCAATTTGTTTTTATTTATTATTATTCGGTCAATATTAAAAGGGTACGTAGATCTAAAAAAAAGTTTTATTTGCCTATATTTTCCTCACAATTTTGCAGTCTTGACTACCCCTTAGAGGGTCTCAAAATGCAAAACTTTATGTATATTTTTTTTCCGAGGGAGAAACTCTCGAGTCCCTAAGTGGATAGAACAAAAGATTGTTTTATTCAGTGTCCAAAACTCCCTAAGATTAAGGATACTTTAAAGTGCATTTAATAAATGGTCCTTGAAACGTTCTCCTCATATCTTTCCTCCGCCTTCAAGGCCAATCCGCATACAAGATATCGGAAAGCATTTAAAAAAAAAAAGAAAGGACAAAAACTTGGCTTATGTATCAGAGAAAAGATACGCTTTTTAAAAAAAAGATAAATTTTTAATTTTACTTGTTTTTGTCACCAACATGAAAGGTGGCTGGATAACAGAACGCTGCTAAAACGTAGTAGCTGAGATAGCTTAGGGTTAGCTTAAGCCTAAATTAAAGGGATTCATTTGCAACAGAAAGGATCCAGATCGTCTTTAGCGATTAATTCAGATTGAATTGGACCAATGATAATATTTTTACACTCCTATGGAGAACTCGTTGTAAACTCCCAAGTAGTGCCTTTACTTTTCAGCGGCACACCCAGGGAGCCATCAAACAATAATAATGCCTAGATCCTTCTAAAAAATTTTCCTCGCACAAGAAAATCCGCACATTTTGAATATTATATTTTCCAAATGAGAGAAGAAAGAAAACAATTTACCCTATTTTGTTGAACCTAAAAATGTGGTGCACAGATCCACGAACCAGTAGGACCGTACGTTATTCAGAAACTGTTCACAGCGCCAGCACAGCTGGGATGATGTTTCAGAACGACATCATACATGAAACCATGATCACCCTTAATATTGATTCACAGCATCATGACAGCATAGCGGTACGCAAGTGTGATGCTTCCGTCACATTTCAGGCAAAGTTTTAAAAGGTAAATACATGAGTTATAATATTATAAAGAGCTGTTGATGTTGCACCTCATTATTTGCTGACGGTAAAAATCATTTTTATGTTCAACCGTGCTGTTTTTAGCCTACTTTCCCAGTAAAAGTCAGAGAAAGAAGAAAAAATCATGATATAAGGCTTAATTCATCTTGAAAATATCGCAAAAAAACAAAGAAAAAAAGTCAAAAAAATAATAATAAATAAATAAATATTGAAAATTAAAAATTAGAAAGTAGGGTATTGAGATGGGGGAAAGTGTCTGTCGGTCGGTCTGTCTACCCCCCCCCCTTCCCCCCAATGACTTTTGAGTAAATAGTCCGATTCGAACTTTTTTTTTTTTCGAAAGATCTCGGCGAGGACACCTCATTCCTATATTTCACTTTTTGATTTGAACTATTTTTCGTTCAATTTTGAACATTTCAACAAACTTAACATTAGCGTCTACGAGAAAATTCAAGGCAATTCCGAACTTAGAGGCGAATTTGCTTCAAACAAAGTTTGTAGGAAAAAATTTTGGATGAAAAACATTGTATATAAAATACCTTTTTGATCTGAACAATTTTCTGTTCAATTTTCAACAGTTGAAATCCCTTAACATTAGTGCCTAAGGAGTCAAATGTAGATGCCGCACTTGAAGGCGGATTTACTTCAAACAAATTTTGTTGGAAATAGATCTTGACGACGAACTCCTGACTCCGACTCCAAGAATATTGGGGCATCTGACTCCGACTCCCATTCCTGTGATCGACAATTAGTCGGACTTCGACTCCTCGACTTCGACTCGGACTTCGCAGTTTTGGCAAATATTTTACACAGAGGAAAAATGACTGCCTCCACTCTTGAATATTTGATTCCGACTCCGACTCCTTTATCCCAAAATAAGTCCGACTCCGACTCCGCAAACATTGGCAGAGTTGCGGACTCTAAGGGAAATGACCGATTCCAACTCCGAGTCTTTGAATTATATACCTTCGGCTCCCGAATCTGACTCTTTTATCCCAAAATGAGATTGACTCTGACTCCGACTCCGCAGCCATGGTTTTAACTGTGAAATTTTTATTGCTAATATGATTTGTTTTTATTTTCAATCTAAGGCTTTAATTTATGTATTCAGTTTTCGGCGGATAAACTCAAACTTTATGTTTCCACATAAAAATATGCGCAGACTTTTTTTTTTTTTTTTGACAGTGAAAATTTATTTTTTTTAAGTTGACATTTTATTTTTTTATTTATTTTGTACACAAATTCATTTAAAAAAATTTTTTTTTGGCAACAGGGAAAACAAACGATTTTTTTTTCTTTTTGATAAGACGTATTTATTTTGATGAGCTTACTGATTTTAATTATTTTTTTTTTCTTTTTGAAAGCGATCATTTTTTTAAATGTAAAACAGCGTATTAGCTCCTTTGTTTAAGAGGTGCTGCTATTTTATTTGTTCATTTATTTATTTATTTTTTTCTACGCACCTATATTTTTAGATGAGTGAGGCATATTTTATTCCGAGAAATCAGCTTAAATTAAAAAATTATGTTTGAAACAATTTGCGATTTTAGCTATTTTTGAGAATAGTGATCAGGTACTAGATATGGGCATACAGGAAAGTAGGCTCGCTTAATTCAAGAGACGGACGTTTTTTTTTTTTTTTAAATAAATCTCTTTTTCTATAACCCAACTAAAGACAGATTTACTTTCAACAATAAAATACATGTATTAAAATTTGTTTTAAGTGGACTAAGTTGAAATACTATGCAGAAATAAAACAGATAACTCCCATTTAATTCATAAATCCCACCGCAAATTTTAATCTTCTCATGAAGAATGTCCACATATCCCACAAACGTTTTACAATCAATACTAAACTTATTTTACCTTCGTTATGAATTCTGGTGTTTTACAAATGACTGCCCATCTTTCTGGTCCGGGCTTATTGTTAGGAAAGCTGTCATCAATACACTTAGATAACTTTTCTTGTTCCTGAAAGATATATTACTGTTCAAGCCTGTACAAGTAAGAATTAAGTTAAACCAATTCAGGACCATTAGTTTTGTGGTACAGTATACATAAATTTATGCATAACATAATTTATTATATACATGTATATATATTCGTTACATAATTTATTATACATAAATTTATTAAATGGAATAAAAATAACAGTTTAAAAAAATTGTTTTAGATGATTTTGTGCAAGCTAATGGGATATACGCGTTTTATGGTCTAAAAGAAATGCAAGACTATAATAATTTTTAAAAAATTGGTTAACATCTTAATTAACTCTGAAATATTTGGGTTATTAACGACATTTAGTTAAAATGTAATCTTACGTAAATCTAAAAGCATGATAAGTACGAATACGATGTTTTAATTCGATAGATTTCATTTGCGATGTGATCAAAATGAAGTTACTGCGTCTTCGTAGCTTTTAATCGTCAATTTTGTTTGCTAATTTTAAGATTTTGATGTCTGATTGAGGGATGTGTCGTTCCTGAACGAACAGGTATGAAAGATCGGCTCCTTAAACTGAACGGTGCAGAACAATCTCCTAAAAAATGAACGACCCTTCTTTTAAACGATGATGTATTTATTTCATATAGTTCTCGCTATCTTATTATTTGTAGAGGGTGTTTCTGAAATCTTGGGCAAAACTTAAAGGGGGGATAGTACACATCTGGACAAAAAAATATAATGACAAAAGTAAGAGTCCCAAACGTTTTCCGAAGGAGATAGGCGCAATTAAAGTTTAGGGTCCAAAATTTCAAATAATCATAAAAAACGGTAAAAATTGGTCGATTCGTTTGCGGTTTTCGCTAAAATAATTCTTTTTATCAGTATTTTTCTGAAGATAAATTTTGAAAAATGTTGTTTAAAAAATGACGATAGCGAATGCTTTAGACTTTGGAGCAACGAAAAACAATTTTTCCCGCCATTTTTGAATCTCATTAAATGTTTTCTAATGCTTGGACTTAAACTTAAATTTTTAGGTAAAAAACCGAATCGTTGGGAGTGATTAAGTAGCAAAAACTGAAGTGTCTTCAAAGGTTGAAGTACACTTTGTCACCAAGACATGTATGCGTTAAGAATAAATTGAGCTGCAGCCAACAAACACGGCAGGAATGTAATTTGGTAAGAGAAGATTAAATTTTCGTCGCCAGTGATGAAAGGGCAAGCGCGCTATGCGCATTCAAGATGCGGAGATGGGTACGATGTGCGTATCTGCCGTCACCTTGGTCGTAGTGATATGGTAGTAGCTTAGTGTAGGTAAAACAGAACTGGTGATGGTGAAACAGAAATGAGCGCGAAGATCGCACATCATAACAGCGGCCACTACCGTATCAACAAGGTAGCTAACATAAGCTAAATGCCGTTTAATACCTTCCAAGAAACTGATGGGACCAAGAAAAACAATCCTGAGTGGACTAAAAGACGCTGGTATCTCGAACCGGCATTCCATTGGATTTTCGTCGATTGGATTTTCAATGCACTTGATTAGCTGGGTCGTGACAAACAGGAGGCATGTTATCTTCAACGATGAATCCCGATTTAGTCCCAGTGGTCAAATATAACCTATTTCACTCCATATTACGCCGTGTTTTGTCTTGTACAGCTGCTAGAGGAATCTATACAGCTTACGGTTTTGTAACCTTTATTGTGTCATAACTTCTAAATAAAACAATCTTTTGTTCTTAATTTGCATTCATTTCTTTATCTTGCCATAAGCTACAGTCATTTTAAGTTTCGGGAAGATCACTAGCTTCCTTCTGGTTTAATGTATTTTTTGTGACAGAGTGTATTTCAACTTCTGAACACACTTCAGTTTGCTACACTTAAACACGATTCTGATTTTGAGCTGAAAATGTAAGTTTTATTCCAAGCATTAGAAAAACCCAATGAGATTCAAAAATGGCGTTACTCCAAAATCTAAAGCGCCCTCTATCGGTATTTTTAAAACTACATCTTCAAAATTTATTTTCAAGAATATACTGATAAAAAGAATAATTTTGGCGAAAACCGCAAACGAATCGACCAATGTTCTGTTTTTTATGATCATTTGAAATTTTGGACCCTAAACTTTAATCGCGCTTATCTCCTTCGGAAAACGTTTGGGAGCATAATTTTTGCCATTATATTTTTTGTCCTGATGTATACTATCACCCCTTAAAGATGTGCCCAAGAGTTCAGAAACACACTGTATATATTCATATACAGTAAAACCTGTGAAGTTGACCACTTTTTTCGTGCACAGAATTAGCCCTAATCATGTACATCAACCTCTGTAAGATGACCACTAAAGTAGTGCACCGCATGTGGTCAACATACACAGGTTTAGGTATATATATATATATATATATATATATATATATATATATATATATATATATATATATATATATATATATATATATATATATATATATATATATATATATATATATATATATATAGCACTAGTCCCCGACATCTCACAAAACTAGCCATAGGGGTACTGAAAGTTCAGAATATCAGCATGACAAGAAATAAGAACATTGAACAACCTTTTACAAACGAAAAATACAAGTTTTATATAAAGAAAATAGAACAATATTTAAACTACAAAAGAAACAAAATTCATACCTGAACTCAAAATCAAAAGAAAGTACGTAAAACAATCAAATTCAAGGAACAGAAAATTCAAGGAACTGAAAATTGACTACCGCTAATCCTCCACAAGCTTGCAAATGAAATGTTTCGTAAGATGCTCCGGATATTGGTTTTCAGTTAGGGTTGCAGTTAAAATTCGAATCGCTGTTTTCAGATTTGTTTTATTACTGCATATTTTTTTATATCTAATAATTTGTGAAATGATTATATTTTTGAACACTTTTCTACTGACACAACTGCGAAAATGAATGAAAAAATACACTTTAAAATCAAAATCCTGACGTTTATCATACAAAGCTATACTGGGAACTTTATTATTCAGTTGAATATTTAGATCAAAGAAATTAACTGACTCATCCTTATTTGTTTGTTTCAGCAGTAGTTCATTTGGGTAAATTTCTTTATGTAAATTGTAAAATGTGGTTGCGACCACAAATTATGTAATTTGTGGTCACAACCATTATGGCAAACCTTTATGCCACGTTGTTGTGCGGTGGAACGTTCCACAGTTACTGCCGGATTAGATGTGTCTCCATGTCGACGCCACTCACGTATGCGGCGACTATCACTGGATAAACAGAAGCTGGATTCATCTGAGAACACGACATTTCACCATTCTGTCTATCTTGCGCTCTAGTCCAGCACCATAATAAACGTTGCTGAATATGTTGTGGGGTCAAACGCAGTCTTCTTAGCGGACGCCGTGATTGCAGACCACGTGCGACCAAGTGACGGGAAATGGTTCTGGTTGACACGGGAACATTCAGGGTCCATGTGAGTATCAGCTGCGATTTCACGTACGGACCAACATCCCCATCTCAGTCCGATCACCATACCCCTCGTAAAATCGTCTATCTGCCGGAAGTGCATTCGTTGACGTCAGCCTGGCATTCTCTCGTGTTACACGTATCCTCCAAAACAAAAACAAAGTTTCTTCGATAATTCTCCCAGTCAGAAATAACGACACGAATATTTCCCACTCTGCAAGTTCCTTCCCTTATATCTTACATCACGTGCGTCGGAGAGCTGCGCATTTCACATCATTTACATAACTCAGTGATGTACGTCTACTCTAAAATTTGCATAAATTTCTGATCACTCCTTCTTGGTGTTGCATTTTCAATGTCAAACAGTGTTTGTATAAAAACAATTTCACAATAAATATAGTTAACATTCGCTTTTATTTCGAACACATTTTTCCTGCCGTTTCCCAGATATAATCGAAAACCACAAAATTTGGCTCCTAATTTTCACCTTTAACCCCCCCCCCCCCCCCAAGGGTCTTTGATTTTCAGTATGTTTACTTATTATTTACTTCTAACAAACTTCTTACTGAGGAAGTGCTGGCTTTCTGAACTTCCTCAGATCACTTTTGTTAAACAATGCCATGGATATGGAGCTAATTATAACGCATATACGTAGTTCTACAAATCTTCGTTCGATTCCTTGATAAAGGGTTGTCCATAAATAATGTCTCTTTAATCAACATTTTTAATCCCCCTCCCCTTTTGTCACAAAGTACGTTTTACAAGATACTTTTCATAAAACATATTCGTATTAAAAAATGCTTGATGTCACACTTCTTACTCTTTCCTTCCCCCTTGTCTCAATGTCACAATTTCACAACCCCCCCCCCCCCCTCTTAAACGTCGTTTGTGTTGAAATACTTCCTTATTGTCCATGAGGATTGTTGAATTCATTGAGAAAAGAGGAACTGCGTGATCCTTTCGAGTCACTTTGAAATTAGTGAATGGCAAGTTTTCGAATTTTTTTTTGCCATGAAGGTGAGTGTTTAAAATTCTATAACTTTTGATCAGTTGAACAAAATATACCAAAACAACATATCAAATTAGAAAATTTAAAGCTCTACAACGTTGTCGTTGACATTTTTCACAAATACTGATCCTGGGAGGCACTAGGAGCAAATGTTTGATAAAAAGGGAAAATTTTTCCGAAAATCATCGATTTTTCATAACATATACCTGGAAAATTATTAGAAATTTGTCAAATATGTGTAGAAACAGATTTGTAGGAAGTTTATTTAGCTTGAAGTTTTATTTTAAACGCATTTTTTCTACCATTTCCGACATTTTCTCGAAAAACCCAAAAAAATTTTCCAACCCCCAACTTTAGCTCACCCCTAAAGGTAACTTTTAGTATGTTTACTTACTAACTACCCCTAACAATGTTCTAAAGTCAAGAATTGTAGCATATTCCATGCCCGCTACACCCCTGTTTTGAGCACTTATTGTCTGGAGTAATATTTTAAAAGGAAGTAAATTGTTCGAAAAATACCTCTTTGGGTAGTAAGCCCATACAAGCATAGAATCCATCCCATTTAGAAGGATCGTCTGCTGTAAAAAAGAGAAATGAGAAATATGAGAAGCAAAGAAATACCTCTGAGCAGAAAAGTGAACTTTTGGATGCAACATTTTCACCATTGAGAAGAAATAGATATAGAAAGAATTATAGGGAATTATAGAAGAATTATATAGGGAATTATAGGGAATTATAGAAGAATTATAGGGTTATACACCCTATAATTCTGATGCAGCGACGGTATCATGTGACTTGGGCAGCAATTTCGAGTTAACCGCAACCGCTGATTAAGTTCTTCGTTAGGTTAAGCGTTGATTGATTTGCAATTACTTGTTGAGGGAAATTTTATACTTTTAGCTATGGTAAAATGTTGTTGTAATATCAATTGCAAAGAAATATCACATTAGGTGGTCCAGTGAATTTTTAAAAGTTATCTACGAAAGTTTTTTACCTCTAAAATAACTAAAACGTATAAAACTGATGCATCCATCCAAAAATTAAACGGTGATTGGATAAATTTTTGGAATTCTGAGGGAATTCTAAACTGCTAATTCGAGAATACTAATTCGAGAGAATTACATAAACATTGGAATAAAGAAGGCATAATTTCAAATGCAAATTTTCAAATTTCTGGTGCTTAAAATACCGCTTTAAAAGCTTTGGTTATGGCGTGGGATAATTTGAGGGATTTACTGTATTTTGGTATTCGAAGCCTATTGTCATTTTTATCGAAACCAATTGAGACAAAAAGGTTCATTCTACAAGTGTTAGGACGAATTTTTGACCGAAAAGGAATTTTGGGACATTTTATTGTAAGAATTGAACTCTTGATTCAAAAGATTTGGGATCATCACACATAGTTTGGGACGAGCCACTTCCTCATAATTTGATCTCCCTATGGAGAAAATGGTGCGAAGAGTTGCATCAAATAAATGAATTCAAAATCCCTTGACATTATTATTATTATTATTATTATTTTTGAAAGTTTGTGCTCAGACATTAGAAATCTCAAATTACATTGCTTCTGAGACGCTAGCACAGTGGTATATGGTACAGTTCCGTACTTACGTTTTACGACGAATCATACAGAAGTTCGAACGATGTTCATTGCTTCCAATAAAAAAAATTTGAAAAAAAAAAATAGAACCAACTTCAAAATTGCTCTAAGAAGTGAAAAATAATTTTATTCTTTAAACACCATCGATAATGCTTTTAAACATAATTTTTGAAGTTGACGCAAAAACAAAACGTAAAATCCAGTGTAACCATGCTTCGTTCATATTTTTTTCCAGAAAAGCATCCAAAGTTACGAACGAAACATTTATATCGCTATTCAAATATGCTGTCATCAATGCATAATGTATGTGATAGTGAAGAAACTGGTCCTGGTTAAATTTATAGTTGTATTTGAGTTATGGCTGTGAATGATTTTATCTATCGTTTTTGCGCCAACTTCAAAAATTATGTTTAAAAGCATTATCAATGGTGTTTAAAGAATAAAATTATTTTTCACTTTTTAGAGCAATTTTGAAGTTGGTTCTATTTTTTTTTTCAAAATTTTTTTATTTCATTCTTTTTAGTGTAAATGTAGGTATTTCAGAAATAATAAGAAGTTACCATCACGAAACGTCACATTTTTTTCTTAAAAATGCTCCATACTAAAAAAAAAAAACTATTGACACGCGTTAAACTTTAAGCGATTGGCACTAAAAACTTATCTTTGTTCCTCTCTGGAAATCATGCGTAGTTAATTTAATTATAACCATTTAAGTATTACGTTTTTCCTAACTAAATTACATTCCACAGCATCTAAGTTGCTCATGATGCAATCCTGTATTTTCTTACTTAGCCCCGATCATCTGTTATCGGCATAGATGATAACGATAAAAATACTACAGAGTAGTTGAGTCAAACCTAATGATAGCATTGTGAAGGCTAAGCAGATCCTAATCACTGCATCACCTCGCTTCCAGGTTAGGTTTACCCCTACTATGGAGCAATAGCACTGAAGAAAGGAAGATTTTGATAATTCACATAGGTTTACTATAAATCAGAGGGTTACTAAAATAAAATTATTTACGCCAAAACTGAGACGACAGTGCCAGATTCCCCATTATCGAAATATCCCTTGAAGAAATTTGATGCTTGCTTCAAAGAAGCCTTCATTCAAAATTATCATTACAATTAATGTTACTGTTATATGGCACCAAACTTTTATAACAATGAGTTTCATATTGTCGTGTAGATGAAGATAGCGAAGACAATGTGAAAGCAAAATGAAGCGAATACTCCTTAGTCTCAACTCGAGATCTTTATTCAGAACCACGAATGAACGTTACATCTCCTTATATACAACTTGAGAAAGTGCTGGAACTTTCCAAACTTGGTAAGATATAGAAATTAATAGAACATTCGAGAAAATACGGGAAACAGTATAAACGAAATTTCAGTAAAATTCACTTTGTCCTAGTCGGGATTTTAACCCGGGTCGCTCGTGCGGGAGGCGGGAATTCTACCACTGAGCCACCGTTATCCATGGATAAAAAGTGCGAACTTCGCTACAATATCATTTTAATCATTTAATAGGGAAATTGCATAAAATTTACTGTTTTTTGCCCATAACTTTTTTTCTAAAGAACAAATATGGTCAAACAAAGTAATGGGACCTAAGATGAGCCATCCTCTATCCATTAAAAAAAGAATCATCAAAATCGGTTCACTAGGTGAGACGCTATGAGTGGACAAACAAAAAAAAAACATACATACGGTATGAATTGATAACCGCCTCCTTTTTGAGGTCGGTTAAAAATAGGGTAGCGCCATTGAAGATACTCACCTTACTCAGATTAGAACTAATAGGTTCATTACTATCTGCCAAATTGAGAAATAATATAATGAGAATTTTGAATTTGTATATCCGTTGTTATTTTCGGACCGATTCAAGCATAAAATATTTTTGAATCAAGAAACAGCCCGATGCATTTAAGTAATTTGTTAAGAATCGTGTTCAGGATACTCAGAAGTTGACGTCACCAAATAATTGGGGACATTGCAGAAGCTGTGATAATCCAGCGGACTTAGTCAGCTGAGGAGCAAAGATCTCAAAGTTCATTAATGAACTCCTTTGGACACAAGGTCCACCTTGGTTCAGACTTTCGCCTGACCATTGGCCAAAATTGATACCTGAGAAAATAGTAGAATAATCTCAGCTAGAATATAGAGAAAAATTCCTGGAGACACATGAACTTGAATGCGTAGTTGAAAATAAAGAAGATCCAGTTGATTTATCCAATTATAGTGACTTAGAAAAGTTGTTGAGGGTCACAAAACGCTTTATCGTGAAATTGAGAAAATCTAGTAACATACAAGAAACTCTAATCATAGAAGAGCTACAAGAAGCAGAAAATTTATTGATACGATGTGAACAAAAGAGACACTTTGGAGAAGAATTTAACTTTTTAAGTGAGGTTAATTATTTTGAAATGATTTCCCCGTTGTACAATTTCACCCCCTATATCGAAGAAAAGTAAATCATCAGATTAGGAGGAAGATTAGAGTGCTTAGAATTTTCTTTGGATAATTAACATCCAGCCATCTTGTCTAAAAACTCCGCGTTAACAAGACTAATAGTACTTAAAGAGCATGAAAAAATCATGCACGGAGGTACATCTGCTACTCTAGCCAAAATTGGATCTCGCTTCTGGATCCCCAAAAGGCGCCAGCTGATTAAAAATAACATTAAAAAAATGCTTGATTTGCCAGAAATATTTAGCCAAACCTGCAGATCAAATGACGGCGCCCTTAACGAAAGATAGAATCCAAGAGTCACCCCCATTTACCATTTGCGGAATTGATTTCGCAGGACCTGTAAAAAACTCAAAAGATATGCAGAAGTCGTATATTGTTTTGTTCACCTACACAGTAACTCGTGCAGTACATCTTGAACTCGTGAAAAACATGTTGACGCAAAAACCTTTTACTTGCATTTAGAAGATTCTTAAGTAGAAGAGGTAATTGCGAAATCATTTATTCCGATTACGCTAAAACGTTTAAGAAAGCTGAAGAAGAAATAGGAAAGTTTTATAAAATATTGGAAGATGATACATTCAAAAATTTCATAGCTAAAGAAAAAACACAATCAAAATACATCATCGAAAGAGCCCGGGGAAGAAAGAGTCGGTGGGGAGGATTCTACGAACGCCTTGTTAGGTCGGTTAAGGACTATGCTTCCGAAAAGTGATAGGAAAAGCCCTTCTGACATTCGAGGAAATGACAACGCTTCTAACAGAAGTGGAAACAGTTTTGAACTCGCGCTCACTATCTTACACCTACAACGAGTTAGATGAACCCGAAGCATTAGAACCATTACATTTTTTAAATTATGCAAAAAATGATCACAGCTATCCAGTTCACTTCTCTGATCTCATCGCCAAAACTTTTCCTGACCAATTGAGAAGAAGAAAGGAGTATCAGACAAAATGTTAAAGGTCATTTGGCTGGAATGGAAGACTCAATATCTTCAAGATTTAAGAACTGGACATCGCTTGGATTGCAGCAAAGAAGGAAAGTCCCTAAAGATAGGAGACGTGGTACTTCTCGAAGGAAGTAACAAAAATAAGTTCCTGTGGCCTTTAGTTATGGAAGTATGCATCTAGGACTAACGGTTGCGAAAATAAAGGTTAAAACGGAACACCCTGTAGATTAATATTTAATATCCAGTTGTCATTAAAACACGATTGCAAACCATCTTTGGAAGCGTTATGGAACAGGATTAAGGCATTCTTTTGCGGCAATTTTTCTATAAAAAATTCCAAATAAGTCCTAAAAAGAAGTTTAAGAAGCCCTTCAGCGACGTTGGAGGCGGGTGAGGTTAAGTGGGTGCCTCTCCCAAAAAATCCTCTGAAATGGAAGTCTTAAAAATACGATTAGTCCCCAGTTTTGGTAGCAGAGGTGTAGCTTTGGTATTAGAGAGGGTAGGGTTCAGGGACTCGCCCGGAGCATTTTTTTGGAGATTGAAGTTCTAAAAACGCAGTTTAGAGGATCTTCAATGATATTAGTAGATCTCTCTCTCCACTGGAAGTTTTTCCAAATAGAAGTTTTTAAAACGCGACTGTAAGCTATTTTGGCAGCGTTAAAGGAATGGATTGGAGGTCACTGACTCTCCCGCATAAATCTTTCAAAATGAAAGTTTCAAAACACAATTTTAGACGGTAGCCAGAGATGCTAAAGGTGGGGGGCGGAGGACTCTTCGCCAGTAATTTTTGAAAAATGAACTCCTGAAATGTAGTTTTAGAAGAACTAAAATGATGTGGAGAGGAGCAGTTCCCCAGAATTCTTTTCAAAATGAAGGCTATCAACGCTATTGTAGGCCATCATTTGGTAGGCGTTAGGTGAAAAAATGGAGTCCAGAGACTATCCAATGCCAGTTTTTAGAAGGTGAAGCTAAGTTTTTACCTTTGAACATTTAACTACTGATGTGCTGAAGTGACTTTTTATTTACATCCTTCAAATCCCTCTCTCTTCCTCTGCCTTTGATAGAAACATATTTCTGCGACCCATGAATTTTTTCACTATTTTTCTGTGGTTTTTGACATAATATTTTCATTAAAAAAGAAAAAAAAAAGCAATATAAATATGTCAAAGGCCTCTATCTAGCTATAATATTTATCTACCCGTTCATTTTTCTAAATATGATTTGCCATCGGTTTCTACAAAGTACTGAATGTTCCTTAAAAATTGTTTGAAACCTACATTTCGGCCGTCCTTTAGTTAGGTGCTTAAATCGGCCATCGGCATAGTTCATGGGCCATTTGAAACAAAAAATAATCGGCTATCGGCCGTCTTTGAACCATCGACCAACAATCGGCGTCGGCCCATCAGCCAAAAATAGCCATCGGTCGAGTTCTAACAGTAAGTTACCTATGTTTTTAATTCTTATACTGATTTCATTCATAAATGCAATTAAATATTGTATATCATGAGCCTTAATAACTTTTTATTGCTTCAGGTACACTTTTTACTTAATCAGTAATTATTTTTATGACTCTCAAGTATTTTATACATATTTTCTATGTTTGACATGTAGTCTCTTTGCTTAGCGAGTAGTCTTTTCTCCAAACCTTTGCAAACAGCAGACGCACATAAAACAATTTTTGAATTTGAGATTAAAGATTTGGTACCGTTATGATTTAATTTAACTTGTTTGCATGCGTATGCAATAATTTCAAAACATTACCCATTCTCACACCTTTTCCTCTACGTGTCGTCTGAGTTCAAAACTTATATTGTGTATCACAGGCTACAAATAATTTATAAATTATGCATTTTCGACGTTTTTGACTAACGTCATCTGAATCTTGATATTAAAAAAAAGAATTTATTCTGAAAACATCACAGATGTTCTTAACACATCTTCCAAACTAAATTAATACTATAACTCTACGAGTATTTTTTTTTTCAAGCATACTATCTCATTGAGTAGTAAAAATAGGTAATGTCATTTTAGCATAAAAATTTTTGCTCAGATAAATATTATATAGAAGTAAAAAAAAAGAATTGCACACATTTGTCTCGTGAAATTAAGCAAAATCTACTAAAAATGTTTTTTTTTTTTTTCAAAAACTTGTCTTTATGCTTTTTAAATCCCCATTTAATATTTGTATGAATAAAAAAATTCCCTTACTCTACATCAGAGCATTTTGGTTCTTAAAAGGTTAAAAGCTTAATTAAATTGGCTCAGAGGAGCCACTTACCGCATGCTAAACACGTATAGAAAGCTTCATTATTCCCTTTTGTTCCTAAATCCTTCATGGTGAAGCAGCTAGCAGAAATTATTATACTCAGCAATAGGAGATACGACGAAACAAACTGTGTTGCCATTTTGAATGGATATGACTCCTCTAAAATCTCCCACAAGAAATGATAATATAAGCTTGGATGCATGCTAAATTCCTTTTATTGGCTCAAGGGCAGGAAACAAGTAAGTGAAACGGACGTATAATGAGGCTAATTAACAAACGATTACTGCATGTCTTTAATAAGGCATTTACATGAAGAAAGAAACAAATAAACTTATAATATAATTATTTTGTTTTTTTTTTTTAATTTGAATAAAACTTGGTGTTTTTTTTTTCCTTGATGGAATGTTCTAGTTGGAGTTTTTAGAAATTTGCAGTCTTAAATAGACTATCCATTTTAACGGTTAAAAGTTAATGTCTCATTGATCACGAATATGCTTAATACGAAAATATTAATAAGTGCAATTTATTTTGCTTTAATTTTTAAATGTCATGATTTTCTAAAAAAAGAAGACATTGACTGATTTTCAAAACTCTAATAATACAGAAATTTATCTATATTCATGCTTAGCAATGATTTCAACCAGTGAAAATTTTCAAAAACTACGCAGTTGGGAAAAATACTCATATTCAAAGTCAAACAACTCAATTTTTTCAGCTATAACAATGACAATAGATCTAATTAAAGCACTTAACATTTCATCAGTAACAAATCAAATAATTGCTTATAACTAAATTTAATTCCTATACTGTGGTTTGCGGACCGTGAAATAAAGCCAAATAATTTAGAAGAGGCTGCAAACTTTGCATAAGAGTTCGACACAAACGCCAAGCATGATAGACAATCGTTTCGTGTGCAAAATGACTTTCTTCCATTTCCTATTTTATGCATCGTTTACGAACATTGCATAAAATAGGGAACTAAGTTTTGTTTCATTGGCTTTTTTAAGAGGAATGGAATAAATTTTGCTTTAGTGAAAATACGAAAACAATGAAGCCCATAAAAATGGTGGTCAAGTCTCCAAGGAGGAATAGGAACATAGCTAGTCAAGAGGAACTGTGTTCTACTCTGATTTTAGACATTAAGAATGGTTGACATTTATTATTAACAAAACATTGAACTGAATGGCTAAAGTCCGAATACTTTTTTGATCGATCACAAATTGCTTATGTACCTCACTTGACCAAAGTTGATGTTCCTTTGATTTTTCAAATTGATCTAACAGCAAGAATGAGTTTAGCTCGTTGGTTTTAATATTTATTTAGAGAGACCAATTTCCGTCATCATAGTTACAAATCATCTGCTGTTCTTTTATTTTAATCATTTTACTCTTTCAAGGCTTAACTCAAGCAGATTTTACATTAAAAACGGGTTTTTGATGTAAAATCACGGAAAACATCCTATAGATGAACTTAAGTAGCAAAACTTCATCTAAATACAAAACTTCCAGATTACTAATTCCCATCATTTAAGTACGATACGAAAAAAAAAATACCAGAACGGGTAACGACACACAGTGGTTCAACGGCGGAAAAAATAGCCATTTTTAAGTTTTAAGATAAAAAATATTTCATGCCTTAATTACTTAGTCCTTGAGTTGTAGTTACTTACTCCATAAGAGTTTTTTGAAAAAAAAATTCGTTTTTACAAAAAAAAAGTCGAGATTGTTGAACAATTATGTTTTTACGTACGACGTACGACATATACTTCTTTTTTAATTCATTCGTTCAATAAGGAGGACTAAAATTTAATATAAGTCATTTCTGATTGATTTTTCACACTTATAGGATGCATATTACATCGTAGTTAAAAATTAAAAATTCATCAAAATTGAAAACTACCTGAAATAAAAAAACATTATTTTCTTAAAAATGTAATGAAAAGTATTGTGGAATATACTTTTAAGGTGTTTTTGTTTGATCTTCGCTATTTACGAATACCAATATGATAAGTTAGAAAATAACTCGTAACGGTATGACGGGGGTAAATTATTTTTTTATCAAAGAAATTGGTCATCAAATTTGACATGCTCCAGACTAACGTTTGTCACACTTTCACTACTTTGCAGGAGAGCCTAAAAACGTTTGTTTATTGTTTCTGAAAGTTGGGGCTTTTGAAACATTCATCAATAAATATAGAGGGTTTTTTTTTAACAAATTTACGTTGTTATGGCTTGATGCGGCGCATTATTCTACATGCAATGCAGTAGTAATCTGAAAATAACAATTTTCGGAACCGTTTGGCATTAAAGAAGATACATATGAGAAAGAAATTTTTAAAACTCATACAGAATTCTATATAAAAAGTTAAATAACCATTCTGTTTATAAAACAATAAAATTACAAAATCATTAAACGTTTGAAATTTCTGATTTCTTTTTCGAAATCATTCTAGTATAAAGCTGTTCTCAGTTTGTCAACATTGCCAGAAAATATTGTTCGAGGGTATCAATTGCAATAAATAAACCTTGCGTGTAGCATACGACTGATTTAATTTATATTTTTCACTAAAAACAGAAATGAATTTGAACTACAGAGAAACCCCGTTTCTCAAAGGCCTAAATCAAACATAAAATACATAAAATATGGGAAAACGTCAATTCAAATTCAAAAACATAAAATATGGGAAAACGTAAAATACAAAAAATATATAAAAAGCAAAAATCAGATAAGAAACAAAAATAGTAATAAAGGTTGCTACGATGACGCTTATAAAATGTAAAAATGCGATATTTTACGAAAAGAACATTTTTGTACACACAAGTTTATATCATTCAAACACATTAAGTAACGAATCCGGACGTTTAGGCTGAAAATAGTCAGTAATAATGAGCCATTGAATCCAAAGTAAATACAGCATCTTCCAGGATTGGAGCACTTTGCAAAGTTTTTTCCTGGTCTTTATGATAAAGAAAATAGTTTTTCACTATTATTAAACTTTTAAATGCAGTATAGAAAGCAGTCCATAAGGTCAGGTACGGATGGAGAAGAAGCGTTTCTGTTTTCATGGATTAACTTTCAACAGAGTGGATTATGTTTAAAAATGCACAGAGGGAAACACTTTTCTTAATTTTAAAACATTTTTTCTCTTTTTTTTAACTGCCAAGGGAAAAAAGGTAAAATGCGGGAAATTCATAAATAACAAACTTTCCATCCGGGTTAAATTAATATTATTAGTGTAAGGAAAAACTGGAACCTGATGATGAAAAACGTAAAATGTGGGGAAAACGCAGATTCGAGGGACGTAAAATCGGGGTTTCGCAGTGAATACGACCATGAAGCATGAAGATAAATATTATCAATTTTAACAATTTTCCAAAGCATTTTTTGAGAATATTCAAAGTTATTGAATTTTTTCCGCTTTTTTGCCGTTTTGAACCACTGTGCGACACCAGTAACGGAAAAGGGTCCAGTAACAGACAGTCGTATGTTTGGATTCTAATAATAAGAATTTTAGGTGGGTAAAACTGATGTTGCTGCGACCATGAATACGGTGCAACCATCTAGTGTTATCAAAGGGAATTTTATGAGCCAGTTGGTATTTAGAAAGCAGTGATTCAAGGTTGTGATCAGCCACCACGAGGTTTGTCGGTGTTTTAGGTTCATTTTAATTTAATAAAGTTTTAGATTTAAAAATAGAGAACAGTTGCCACATTTTGAAGAGAAAAGGGGAGTTCTGTCCATTACTCACCCTTTCCTCATCCTACCTGTTGTTGGGTATCATCTGAATTGTCGGTGTCTGTTTCTGGGGTCGGACCGTTTTCGAAATCGAGCAGATAGAATTAGCTAATTCAGAAGATTTAGAAACAGTCTAACGTTAGATGAGATGTTGTATAGCATGAGAGAACACTAGTTTAAAAAGTCTAAATACATTAAAAGGCTCAGAACATTTAGTTAACCGATGCCTTAAGCATGTCTGTGACTGGTGCCGTTGCCTTATAGGATGTAAATATAGTCTTTAAAATAAGTGTACGGGTGCAAATTTTCCCTAATAAAAATGCATTTACTACCACATCCTAATGACCATTTTTTTATGGATATGTCTCGTTTTATATTATCTAAAAATCACGAACCATAATACGACGGGTGTGAATCATTCCCCCATTTCCATTCCATTTCATTTGTAGAAACCAGAAAGCAAACCAGTAGGGTCCTATAGCAGTTCGCGTTTGCGAAAAACATTATTTCAATTCAAGGCGTCAAAGTTTAAATGATTGTGGCAGGAAGTAGATCCAGAATGTTTTTTTTTTCTTTTTTTTTTAATTGTTAGTATTATTATTTTATTTTATTTTTTCATGACACAAACTTTTTGTTTCAGACACAAAGCGTGAGAAAACGATATTTTTTTAGTGTATTTTTGATATTAGGTGCGGAAAATACGCTTGTGGAGAGGTTAATATCTCTGTTTGTACATCACTAACCATTGTCATAATGAAAAACGATAAGACTACCCCCGAACTTTGCAAAGCCTAGTCAAATAAATTGGGTTTTGCTTTAGATTTCTTGCGTTTTCTCTAGAACTATGTTTTTCTTGAATAAATTGAAAAGTATAGTGTATATACGAGAATTATAGCATGACTAGTTTTAAAAATCTTTGAAAAAGTTGCAGCTCAAAATATATTCTATTTTCAGTAGCACAATAACATATTTGAACATATTCGATTCATTTACTGCCCCATTACAGGGGAAAACGGATTTTTCCCTGCACATGACAGCACATATATTTCGTAAAAAATAATATTTTTAACGTTATGAACAAAATTTTTATGCTTAAGGAATCACATAAGTATCCGGTTTTTCAAAAGAAATAAAAGCGTTCATTACAAGTTAAAATCATTACTTTATGATGCAATATGTGATGTGTGCCGTGCAGGACCAAATGGCCGTTTTTTGGTGAAATGACTCTGCTATATTTCTTTTTTTTTTTTTTTTTCGATATGAGTTTTACGTGCAATATGTACTGAAAACTCGTATTGTGTTGTAACAGAATGATTATTTTTTGAAAATCAAAATAATACCTATCATTAAGTTAAAAAGGGAATTTGCCTCTTAAACTATGAAATTACTTTCCTTATCAGGCAATAAAAAAACGTCGTTCGCATGACTAGGCCCTTTAAAAATCGCGCACGACAAGGTCGACAAGGTCGAAAGCTTATAAAGACGGGTTTAGCAACGTAACAATTTATTTTGTGGAACTAATCAGCTCATTTAAATAATTGAAGAGATAAACATTAAAATCAATACATATACCTATGCTGTTTGATCACCGACGAAATAGAATTGTAAGATTCTGATTTTATTTATTTATTTATACAGAAGCTGAACAGCATCACATACATAGAGGACTGACTGCGCGCAAAGCGCCTCCGGCACAGAAAAGCCTTGCCTCCGGACACAAAAAAGATTTGAAACACAAAAAAAGGAAATTCCTCCCTAGTCACCAGCGGGAATCGAACCCACGAACTCCCTCTTAGAAGACGAAGCGTCTACCACAAAAGGTTTAAGCACGGAAACGGACGCATCTATTAGTTTGCAGGCATGCGAGTTTGCCTCACAGATGGGTTGTTAAATTCTACAGTGAGTAGAATCACATTAAAATTAATGAAAAACTAACATAATTTTTTTTTATAACCAAGTTGTTACAGTTTTTTTTTTTTTTTTTCAATAGTTTCCTTCAAAAAAAAAAAAAAGGTAAGATCACAGTATTCACCACTCTGTAAAAGATAGAATATGCTTGGGTAAAAAAAAAACATTTATCAATGGATATGATAAATGCAGTTTTGTAACAGTTTTTTGATAATATTTGCATTTATAGAACTGCCGAAATACTGAAATTAATATCATACTCACAGTTCTGCAAGCATTTTGAAATGTATCGCTTATACAGTATAAACGGTGCTGAATTGGGAAGGATCCTGCTGTAGGCGTATGATAAAGGCATGTACATAAGAGGATACAAAATAAGAGGGTAGTATCTTTAGAGAGAAGATGATGGGTAAATTACTTAAAATGTAGAAAATAAATACGAAGGATTTTTATTTTTCTGATAAGAGATTCCATGTATTAGTGTTAGATGCATGTTTGACCATAAATTAAGATAAACTTACAATACGCAATGAAATATAAATGATGAGAATTGATTCAAAAAAATTAAAAAAAAAACTTAAGCTGAATGGCGATTGGACTACGCTGTAATTTTATGGCACTATTTTTTAAAAATCGCTAATATAAAATGTAAAGTATCCAATTCAATAAAAGAAATGACAGTATACGTTATTGTTCGAATGAAACCAGAAAATATATGCCATCACATCCTTGGAAGATACTGCAGTGATTAGTAAAAAAAAAAAAAACGTATCTCTAAGAGAACATAAAAACAGAAAAAATTTGGAAAAAATTTAATTAAGTAAGAGTACGGTAATGGAAAATATCCATTCTTTTGAAAGAGATGGCAGCACTAAAACAAACTCAAATTTGGTGCCTCCCGCCGCCCCCCTTTCCCCACACCACGCATACAATATAATAAAGTAATAAATAAGTGGGACGCCTTTTGAGAATAGTTCCTTTTCGAAACCTTATAGAAAAGTTTTGAAACAAAAAAAAATTTAACCTATTGTTTTATTTTATCTTGGATATTATTAAAAAAATAAAGTTCACCATTATTTTCTAAAATAATGCTTTAAATGTTCTTAACGATTATATTTTTTAAGAAATCGGATTGGTCTCACTTACCCCATAGTAAGGGGTAAATAAATTACCCCCCTTTTATTTAAATTTAAATAAAGCATATCTAAAAAAGGGATAACGAGGTCTTACTTGATAAAGAATGTTTATTTTTAGTGTGAATTATTTTTTTGTAAATGCATCAAATTATGAGATATTTAAGGTCTTTTTAATCTGTATCACGGAAAATTTTAAAACGAAAATCAAAACACTTTCATTTGTGAAATTTATTGAACGCCCTTAGGTATACAGGGTGTTCCGTTTTAACCTACAAGACCATTATTTTCGCAACCGTTAATCTTGGATGTATACTTCCAGTTGCAAAAATGTTCAAAATTAGATGCAGAGTTAAGGTACTGAAAGTTTGAAGTAAAAATAAAAATAAGACACAAAATACAAAATTTAACTTTTTATACGGGCCCCAGGTCTACTTACTTATGTTTAGGGAAAATTTCGCCATTAAAAAATCATTTCAACAGAAAATGTTTGACATTAGTACGAGCAATGCAATTCACCGAGCTATGAAATGCAGCATTTTGTGACTTACACCACTTTACACTCGCCATCAATAACACCTTTTGGGGAAAATATGAAGGTTAACAATGTTTTAAAATTGTATGTGTGTACATAGTGTGATTTTTCAAATTGCTCGAGGTTTTGCAGTGTGCTTTTGCGTATCATGTTATAACATTTGCATTTATTTTGGAATATCAATGAAAAATATAAATACTTTTATTTACATCGACAACCTGACATTCCTCTGAAAGGGCGACAAGTTCCAATCTCATCTTTTGTATGGTACCTTAAAACTTTAAACTCGAATATCTCTTTGAGTTTTGATCGCACTAATGTCAAACTTTTTGTGTCAGTAATAGTTTTCTATGGAGATTATTTCTCTAAAAATTAGTTAGAGGACCTGGGGCTCATATAAAAAGTTAAATTTTGCATTTTTTGGCTCGTTTTTATTTTTGCTTCAAACTTTCAATATCTTGACTCTACATCTGATTTTGAACATTTTTGCAATTGGAGGTATACATCTAGGACTAACGGCTGCGAAAATAAAGGTCTTGCAGGTTAAAACGGAACACCCTGTATATTTTACTTTTACATATAAAGGTGTGTTTAATGAACGTAATACAGTTGATTTCAGAGGCGTAGCTAGACCCGACTTTCGGGGGGGTTACTTCTTTTATATATATATATGTAAGAACCGCCGCTCGGTTCTCATTACGAATCTTGTTGCAGTGTTGTGCCGTGATAATCCACCACGTAGGAAGAGGACAAAGCTACATTCACAAATCACATCTTTATTTTTACATGGAATATAACAGCAGGAACTTCTCTTCTAACTAACTTGTTTAGTTGTGCCACGATTTTTATATAGGGAATATCATTAAGAGATTACAGATAATTATCCCTCGATCATGTGATCTCACGTGATCTGTATAGGAGGAGCAGATTGCAATAACGAAATATTATTGGGCTTTGCACCGCAGACAGAGGCTGGCTTAAGTCTGGAGGGGAAAAAAGTGTCTGGTAGGTACTTTAAGGGGAATCTCATCTGAGCCCAGAACATAGCCATATATGGTATGAGAAGCATTTAAGTATGTAATAAATAATGTCTGTGACTCATACGCGCTGACATATAAGTGAACAGAACTTAATATGGAAAAGGCCTAGCAAAGGATTTTTCATATTACATCCCCCCTCCCCCAAAGAATACGACAGGATTGAATAAGAAAAAAAAAATGAAGACAGGAAATTATCTGCAACCTCTTTCCTTTTTTTTTTCTTCAATCTGAAATGTTATAACATTATACACATTACATATACAATAACACTACAGTTACTAATAAAAACACAGTACAATTAGAATGACATTGTAGTTTGAGGTAAAATTATGTAATGCTCAATTTTTTGTAAGTTCTCTACATAATTCAACATATGTAGTCCACATTCTTTCTTCTTTTAGCTCAAAGATGTACAATAATATTATTTCACTCGTGAGATAGCTTGAAGTTGCTCGGTACATTATATTTTCTCAGTTTAGATATATGAACTGTTTGTGTTTTTTCCTAATTTATCTATGAGTGTTTCTATTAAGGGCAATGGTTCTGCATCTGATTTTGTAATTTGGTTCAATTTCCTGTAGTCTATGCATAACCGACTTTTTTTATTTTCGTCTTTTTTAAAAACTAGGGTAACAGGTGCACTATAAGGACTTGAGCTCTCTTTTATTACTTTTGCTTTTAGCAATTCTCGAATTTGATTGTCAATTTCTTCCTGTTGTTTTAGGGGACGTTTTATATGCCCTTAATGTCACCGGTAAGTCTGATGTTAACCTTACCCGTTGTGGTTCAATTCTAATAGTTCCAACATCATACTTATTTATCGAAAATATCTCGTCATAATTTTGAAGCATTTCCTTCAGATCCGCATTTTCTCCGTTTTCCGAATTCCCGTTGATTGACTGACCGTGAGCGTAGGCCTCCACCCCCGCAATCCAACACGGAAACCTTAGAAAAATGAAGAGAATCATTTTTTTCGCTTCTCCAAATTTTCTTTTTTTCTCCTTCTTGATTACTGGTGCTATTAATTGCCTTTTTTATGGTATTTTCAGTTCGATTTTCCTCAAAACATTTTTTCTTTTTAGTTTTGTTAACTTTTTTTCTACGCTTACTTTTCTTCAATTTAGTATTTTCATTTCCAGCATCATTATTTTCACCGTCCTTAACCTTGATTTCAGGCAAAATGTGCAAAGACACATCATTTAGCGCGGACTCAGAAAAAGTGATCAGTTTTTTCCGATCCTGCATAACGACCCGTCTCATACAGTCAATGACTAAATGAAATCGAATGCAACTCTTTAAACCTAATATGGCATATGGTAAATCGGTGTCTAGAATAAAAAATTCCACCGGTCTAACGATATTACCAACTTTAAGGTGGAGCGTGCATGTTCGGTTAAGTGTCAGAATTCCCTGGGTTTGCTTAACATTCACGATTGTTTTTTCTTCAATCGAGACATTTAATGTTTTGCAATCACACTAGGAATAATGTTTAAGGTTGATCCTGTATCTAAATTTAAACAAATCTTTTGTAATAAACTCGAGTTTCTTTTATTTTTAGTGTACACTTCATTATATAATTTATTTTCATTATATAATTTCTTTTCACTTTTGTAGATTATTTCGCCTTCTATATACCCGGGCACTAGTAATTGTCATGCTTTATTTGAATTTTCCTCTCCTTCCCGAAATTGTTTATCCTTATTCGGGGACTCTAGTAATGGTTCAACCGTCGAGGTATTTGGTTTATTTATGCAGGTTTGTCCCCAATGATATGCGTTAATAATCCCTTGTCGTGCGCAGAATTTACAAGGATTAGGAGGTAGCTCCAGTGTATAATGTGTTTGTTTTTTACGGGCGTTCTTTTCCTCGTTTTGGTTTAAAACACGACGTTTGGACTGTTGTTGACTAAAATTATTTCGTGGAAAATTATTTCTACTTTGGTAAGCGTAATTAGGGTTTTGCCGAAAATTGTTTTGCATTTGGTTTCGCGGTACCCAGTTTTGATAAAATTGGGTAGGTCCCCTATAAGCACTTGGTTGTTGTGTCTTGGTCTTAAATTCATTTTTTGACATTTCATGTGGTACCTCGTTAATTATCTTAGTGACCACTTGAAGCCATTCTGTGGGAGTTTGCGGGTCTTTAATTAGGAGAAAAGATTTAATTTGTTGCGGTAACCCAACTGAGAGCCCTCCTAGAATATGTTTGTTACTGAGATTTATTTTCCTCCCCAGTTCTACTTTTTCAGTGAAATAAGAGAATAATTCTTTGGCGTTTCCCGAGAATCTTAAGTTCTGGAAATCTGTGAAACTACTCATCGGGGTGAAATAATGTTCTTCAAAAATGTCTATTATCTCGCGAAAAGAAGTGCAACACAAACATTGATTAATATAGATTTTTAAGGCGGATCCGCGAATAAATTTCTGAAAATTTTTTAACTTCCAGCTATCGTTTAATTTATTTAGGTTCGTTTGTTGGTTAAAATGAGCTAACCAAGCTGAAAAATTTATTCCCAACTCTGGCTCAAATAATAAGATTTCTGGATTGCTACCCGTATTTGTTTGTTTTGCTTCATTTTCAGAAGCAGAAATCCCGGCTAAATTTAGTTCTTGTTTTCTCTCAGTAACAGTTTGGCATTCCGCATCTGTGTTATTTACGTTTAATTCAGGCGGTACCTCAGCTTGAGTTTCCGCATCTTTTAGATTTGACTCTTTGTTTTCCATTTTTGAATTATTTTTATTCGAAGGGACTATTTCTGGGTCATTTTCTATTTCAAGGTTTTGACTAGTTTTGCCACTACGCAATATCACTATCTCTAATTTCACCAAACTTTAAAGCATTTCTTCTACTTTCCACATTCATATTCAAATTACTTAGTAAAATTTCAACATGTGCTACAAATTAAAGACATATAAAAATAGTACAACAGAAGAGACTATCTTACTTTAAATCAGAACAGAAAACACATTTACATTACATGAAACATTTTTGGCAACCAAACAAAATACTACCATAACGGCATGAGCCTTTTAAAGAGCTTGGCCGATAAATATTATACATATTAACCATAATTAATGCAAAGAGATCATGAAAACCTTTCCCTAGAAATCACAATATGAACAAAAATACTTATTTCAAGAAAGTAAAAGTATCATATTCCGAAATCTAAAAAAAAAAATGTAACTCAATCACCAGCCTGATCTCAAGATTTCAATTGAACGAAAGGGAAAAAAACACACAAGAGATCCTTGCAAATCGAACTTTCAACGAGCGAGGCCCCTCTTATCTGATCATCACAGTAAACCATATGGTGGCACAATTTATCACCAGCAAGTGGATTCTAATGATGCTTTCGCACCCAGGATGGGTCACACACACACATTCATCAGATGCGCTGAGCACCAACACTCGGAAAAATCTTCGCTGGAGTTCCACTGAAATGATCTCTGGTCTCCATCTGGCACTTAAAACTTTCTTTTTCTTTCTTAGGATATTCTGAAGTGGTTTCACTGTTGTTAGCGGTTAACTCCGAAAGACACTGTTTCGATGTCTTGAAGCAAAGGATCCTCTTGCGGATGAAGCATGGTATTATCTTACGCAAATCACTCAATGCTGTAAAAATTTTAAAATGCTACAGCTCTGCCCTCATTTATCATCTTACCGGCTTGTAAGAACCACCGCTCGGTTCTTATTACGAATCTTGTTGCAGTGTTGTGCCGTGATAATTCACCACGTAGGAAGAGGACAAAGCTACATTCACAAATCACATCTTTATTTTTACATGGAATATAACAGCAGGAACTTCTCTTCTAACTAACTTGTTTAGTTGTGCCACGATTTTTATATAGGGAATATCATTAAGAGATTACAGATAATTATCCCTCTATCATGTGATCTCACGTGATCTGTATAGGAGGAGCAGATTGCAATAACGAAATATTATTGGGCTTTGCACCGCAGACAGAGGCTGGCTTAAGTCCGGAGGGAAAAAACGTGTCTGGTAGGTACTTTAAGGGGAATCTCATCTGAGCCCAGAACATAGCCATATATGGTATGAGAAGCATTTAAGTGTGTAATAAATAATGTCTGTGACTCATACGCGCTGACATATAAGTGAACAGAACTTAATATGGAAAAGGCCTAGCAAAGGATTTTTCATATTATATATATATATATATATATATATATATAACTTTTTTTAGCATTAAAAAAATAAAAGGGAGGTGAATCTTACATACATTGGAATGACTTTGAAATGGAGTGCCTCAAGTCCGACACTTGTGTCAAACAAAACAAAAGCAAAGAATTTTTTAAATATTTTTTAATGTTATGGAAAATTAAACTTTTTTTATTTTCTCTCCATTTAATTTAAAGTGAAATTTTCTATTTTACATCTATGCTAATTTTAAAGCAGTTAATAAAATTTGAATTTAAAAAAAAGGGAAGAAATGTAGGCGGTAGAAAGTTATTCGCTCAAAGCTGCATAATTCCCACTGCGCCACTCACAAAATTAAACATATTCAACAATTCGCAGAATCTATGTCGAAGAAAGGCTACATATACATGGATTTAACAAATCAATCTCATTTCTAAAGCGAAGTGTCAAATTTCAATCAATTATCAAAAAATTGTCGCAGCAGAGGGTCTTTACGCTTGAGGGTCACTCATGGAGCAGATTTTCAATGGTATTGGGGGGGGGGGGGGGAGCAAAGTGAATTTCTAACCTTTGTTACTTAGAAAAAAGTCATTTAATTTTTTTTTTCTTTTTCTTTTTTTCTTTCTCTTCTCTTTTCTTTTTCTCTTTTTTTTGAGACAAACGTTTCGGGGGGGGGGGGGGGGTGTCCCCCCCCCCTTAGCTACGCCCCTGGTTGATTTAGATCAATTTGAGTAAATTAGCCAAAACTATAAGTTGAAAGAGAAATTGGAAACACTAAATGACTGCGTCTATAAAAAGTTGGCTAAGGTTGAACAATTATCGCTTCATCCTCAGTAGTTATTCCAACATCATCTGCACTATTCCAATAAAAAGTGTCACTATTTCTATTCGATCTTGCAAATTTAAAAGTATTTTTTAATTTGTATATTAAGTTCCAACATTAGATCTACTTAAATCTTAATGATTTTCTTTCATGTATGTTTCACAAATATACTAAATCACCAGCTTTAGCAATTTTTGTCGCTGAACTATCAATTCCTACTAAGTCATCATAGTTGTCTGTATCTCGTATTTTACTAATATAAATATTCAATCAGAGTTGCTTTTGATTTTGAAATCCCCATTATTATAGGGGGACCACATACTTCTTATAGCAAAAATTTACTCAGTAAGTGGGACCCCCTTCCTCTTAAATACTTGTTAAAAATATTTTATACAAAAATTCTTGTTGCTGTATGACAAGTTGAACTATGCGTGAAAAATTAATTATCGTAAAAAAATAATGAAACTAACCTGAAAACACTTTTTCAAAAATGTTCCTTGAACTCGCAATTTTTTTTTTTTTCTTTTCAGATTTTTTTTTTTTTTTTTTTTTTTTTTTTTTGACTAAGTACTATAATGACCTAGAAAAAAATTCCACGAAACCCAAACCAATCACTGTGGATGAAATTTAACATGATCAGTGCAAAAAAAGTACGAAAACTTTTTCCATATTTCAGTTTTAGGGGTGTGACCCCCTTCCCCTAACCAACCGTGCTTAAATAATAAAAACTACAAACAATCATAAATGTGAACACTAAAATAAATGTTTTTCATCCATTTTAGGTACTTTAACTTTAGACATCACATAATCTTATAAATGCTAATATTTACTAAAGTTTTTTTTTTGTTTAAAAGTTGATTTGAAAAGATATTCATATATATTTCCTTGTCATACTTAAATCTTAGGAGCCAGGGAAAAGGCGCAGATATTTTTTTTCCAGAGATTTTTTTTTGAATATCCAGTGTAACATATCTTCCGGAAGATTCTTGTACTGAACGAAAAGTCTCTAAAGTATTCATTTAAATCACCCACAATTCGTTAGGCCCTATTTATATTTACGCTCGTTTGTGTATTTTTTTTATAACTCTCTGTTCGTTAAATTAAGAAGAAAAAGTATCTTTAGGGAATTTTAATAGGTTTTCCTCATGAGCGAGAGATGGCGCCACATGATTTCTGAAATTTTTCCTTTGAGTAAAATGGCAGTAAGTTTTCTGTGAGCGACTAAAAACAAAACTTGTATTTATTTCAGAAAAATTCCATTTCTTTTCGCAATGAAGAATCACATGGAATAATGGAAATATTTAAGAAGAAAAAAAAAAACAGAACGCGCGCGTGTTTTTAGCATAAATAAAATGCGTGCAAATCATTTGGCATTTCAACTCTTCTCGAATTGTCTGTATAGTTGAATAAATCGAAGTAAAAGGGGGCGAAGATAAAACTTTCGAACATATGAAATAAAATCACTTAACACTGGACAGCAATCATCAAAAACAGCATCGGAAATTAACGTTTGCAAGAAAGAAAACAAATCGAAAGAAAGGGTAAGATAATGCTGGGGATTATTATAGACGTGTAAGCAGGGGCGCGTAGCTAAGGGGGGGGGTTTTGGGGACAACCCCCCCCCCCCGAAAAGTTAGTCTCAAAAAAAAGAGAAAAAGAAGAGAGAAGAGAAAGAAAAAAAAAGAAGAAAAGGAAAAAATTCCAAGCCATTACACACACACACTTACATATATATATATATATATATATATATATATATATATATATATATATATATATATATATATATATATATATATATATATATATATATATATATATATATATATATATATATATATATATATATATATATATATATATATATATATATATATATATATATATATATATATATATATATATATATATAAAAGAAGTAACCCCCCCCCCCCCGAAAGTCGGGGTCTAGCTACGCCACTGCGTGTAAGTCTGACTTTGTAAGATTTTCGAAACTTTGATCAAAATTAATATTATGAATTTCTTAAAGACTAATAGTCTGCTGGCTAGTCTGCAGTATGGGTTCAGGAAAGGTAAATCGTGTGCTATTACTTTATTGCATTTCTACGACAAGAGGTTACCTTGACTTTAAATAGCAAAAAGTGTGTGGATGCTGTTTATATTGATTTTCAAAAAGCTTTTGATAAGGTACCGCATGTTGCACTTCTCAATAAATTAGCTGATATAAGGATAGGAGGAAAAACTTTACTTTGAGTTAGAAAGTGGCTAACTGAAATTAATCAAAGAGTAGTTGTGACTGTGAGGGGGAAATCATGCTAAACAGAGTGATGTTTTAAGGTTCAGTTTAGGGGCCTCTCTTGTTTATAATTTTTATAAATGGACATCAATGAGAATATTTCTTGAAGCATGAATTGTTTCGCTGATGATGTAAAAGTTATTGGGATTGTAGAAAATGACGAACAGGTAAAACAGCTTCAAGAAGATTTAGATTATAATACTAAGTGGACGGATAGGTGGGGTATGGCCGTTAATGCAGGGAAATGTCAAGTGCTACACTTAGGTCATGGAAATAAGCGTACAAGTTATCATTTACAGGGTTCAATCATTAGTCAGGCAGAAAATGTGATTGATCTGGGTATAATAAATCAGGACTTCAAGTTTAGTCAAAATTGCAGCATTGCAAGTAACAAAGCAAACAGAATGCTTGGGTTTATCAATAGTTCTATTTCAAACAAATCTAAAAAGGTCCTACTGCCTTTATATTGGAGTTTAGTAAGACCCCATTTGGAGTTTTCGTCACCTTATCTGGAAGTGAGGAAAGATATTTGTGTGTGTATTGGAAAAAGTTCAAAGAAGGGTAACTAAACTAGTAAGGGGACTTTCAGATTTAGATTATGATACCACCCTTAATAGGCTTAATATGTATTACCAGGAGCGAAGGAGGATCAGAGGGGACATGAGTCAGTTGTTTAAATTTATCAAAATGAATGATGTTAATGGATTAAATTTTTGCACCGAAAACAGGACGAAGGGTCATTGTTTTAAGCTATTCAAATCTCAGGCTTACCTGGAAATAAGGAAAAACTACTACTTTAGTAGGGTTGTGGGCACTTGGAACAGCTTACCGGAAGAGGTGGTAATGAGCAAAGGGGTGGATAGCTTTAAGAGGACCATTGATCTTCATTGAGGACTAATAAATTGACTAGGACCAGCCTAGCTGGGCCAAGAGCTTGTTGCTGGTAGTCACATTTGTATTTGTATTTGTATTTTATTTATTTTAAATGTACACAAAAATGATCCTCTGCAAATAGCATTGGGGAGATAAAATATAATTAACAATAAGATGCAAAAAGATTTGTCACCAAAACGTACTAAGAATGATAGTGATAATACATAAAAAAGGGGAAGAGTGGGTACAGTGAGACGCAAAAATTCAATCACTTTTTTTTTTTAAGGAAAAACATTGAAATCAATTTCCTTTAAATTCTATAATATGTCTAGGTTTTATAAAAGTTGGTTTCGAAAAATCTACGACTTCTCACAAAAGAAAAATAAAATAAAAACGAAATATAATTTTGTCTTCGACTATACTCTCTCTCTCTCTCTCTCTCTCTCTCTCTACGGTGCAGAGTGTCTCCGTCTCTCTCCTTTTTTCACGTGAAAAATTTGTTTCTAAACAACATTTCTATCCCCCCCCCCCTCTTCCCATAACTTCGTACAAAATGTCGTTTCCAGCAACAATATCACGCTTTGTCACTCAATGTCATAAAACCTAAAATATATTCATAAACTTCGAGTAAAAGAACTAAGTTCCTCTGTTTTCCCCCCGTTCTTCACGGCACGGAAATGAATTACTTCCGCATTGGTATGAACAGAACAATGCCTGTTCATCATCTTTGTTTCCACGTGCATCGGCCGCATGATAAATGAACTTCAGAATTGACATACAAAATAATTTGCGAATGTTTACTTATTTTCAGTGCGCCCAGTACTGGAATTGCAAAAGGA